>NW_012267228.1:13707730-13720876 GCF_000151885.1 Dipodomys ordii
CTTTCTTTCTTTCTTTCTTTCTTTCTTTCTTTCTTTCTTTCTTTCTTTCTTTCTTTCTTTCTTTCTTTCTTTCTTCTTCTTTCTTTCTTTCTCCTAGCCATTCATAGGACTAAAGAGGAGAAGCAAGCTTCTAAACAAAAACGAAATTAGTAACACTAGACCCATTGCCAAGGGTAACATGCCTTTGACAGGAGTCGCAATGGTGACAGATGAGTCTTCATTCCCAGTCTAAATTTTGTCTACAAAATGAATTCATAATATCTTAAATATTACCAGCCACATTACTTCGCACACCTTTGTTCTACAGAATGGAGGGGGCTGTGTTAGCACGAGCCAACAGGGTGTAATTTCTTCCACTTCTCTCCCTTGTGATTCCCCCCCCTCCCGTCTTAGTTGACAGTAATTGTTAGAGTTTGTCTGCCCCTGTCCCATTCTCTTCATCTTTTCTCTATATTCATGAATTTTTTTCCCTTTCCTCTTTTCTCCTGTTACAAAGTTGCAGATGTCTTAGTTTCTGCCTCTGGGACCATGGATTTTTGTCTGATTTTGAAAAAAAAAAACTCAACCAAAATCAGCTTTAATTTTGAAATTTCTTTCTTGGAAAAAAATACTTCTTTTCATAGACTGGTTTAAATAAGTTCTTCTTTTTTGACATTAAACATTGTCATGGTTCATGTAGTGCAACCTGCTCATTTTATAAATGAGCAAGCTGGAGATCCAAAGAGGGGACAGGGTTTAAGTAAGGTCACAGGAACACCTCTCTTTGCTAGTGCCTCTAAAAGAGTTTGCAAATCAGTTGCATTTTGCACTTAGATGTTGATTCTCTGTAAAGATTAGGGATTAATTTTCACTAATTTACAGACATCAGAGAAGATAAGGAATTCACCTGAGGTCCCACCAGTAAGTGACAGGCTTGTTGTCTTCTGGGATGCCCCTACTGTGCTATTATATTAGCTCAAATGTTATTCCTAAAATTACAGATTTTCATTGTATATTCCATGAGTGCTGGTAGCTTTATTTTCCATAATTTCTGTCCAACTCCAAGATTAATAAATGAATCACTTAAGATTCTTGGAAGTTCGGAGAAACTAGAAAGAATTGGGCCAGAAATTGCTCCCCAAGATTTAGGCTATGGGGTGAGCAGAAATGATCCTTGATGATGTTTGTTGGTTTTTTTTTTCTTATGGAATAAGGCAAATCAGCTTTAGCATTTGTGGAAATTGATAGCACACATGAAAGTTTACACTATTTCTAGTGATGAGAAACTGACTCTCAGACATTTCCCAATAGAACCTAATTAACTAAGGACAAAGGTAAGATGGATACAAAAGTTGTCTTACTATTCTATTTATGATGCTCTTTTTTTACAAGACTGGATTCTCCCTCCTCCTACTTTCCCTTTGCCTGAGGAGCTTGAGCAGAATGTTCATGAAGGACTGGCTGGAAAACAATACAGATCTTTCATGTACACTATGTTTAGACAGACTGGAGGTAACAAAAGATACAATTAGCACCAGTGACTGCAAACTAATAATGGCAGAGCTATTTATTATTGAATCGTCTTCCTCTAATTTTAGAAGCTGAAGAACCTTCTTTCTCTATTGTCCATATTTTAATTAATGCCTATTATTTTCCCTAAATAGTGCCCTCTTTTGACATGCTATTTATACATACAATTTCTGAAAATACATAGGATGTGCATGGCCAGCAGAATGTCCGTGAGATGTTCTGTAAGGAGAATGTGGGTGTCTTTTATCTCAGGAACATCTGGAGGACAAATTTATGTGTGGGTGTCCTTCTGGGGATAGTCCAGCTTCCAGGTCTTTTTAAAAAATTATTAATGACACGTTAATATATCTGGTATTGTATTTTGATTACTCTGCTTCTATTCTTTATTCTCCACTTCTATGTAGAATTTGCCTCCTACACGACAGGCTTACAGTAAAGTACTTTGATTGGGTACTGATTTCCTTCAAGTTCTTTCCAGGGTGACTTTGCACAAGTGGACTTGTGCTATTTTACATGGGGAGAGTAAGCTAGAAAACCAAAGGAATGTTTGTGCAAACTGAAAAGTAGCTGAATGACATGGAAACAATACAGAACCTGTTTATTGCAGAGAGAATAAAGACCCATTGCTAATAAGCTTAGAAAAGATGGAGATGTTAGCTGGGCGCCAGTGGCTCACACCTGTAATACTAACTACTTGGGAGGCTGAGATCTGAGGATCATGGTTCAAAGCCAGCCAGGGCAGCAAAGTTTGTGAGACTCTTATCTCCAACTAACCACCAGAAAACCAGAAGTGGCACTGTGCTCAAGTGGTAGAGCACTAGCCTTGAGCTGAAGAGCTGAGGGACAGTGCCCAGGCCTGGAGTTCAAGCCCCACAACCAAGGAGGAAAAAAAAAAGAATGGAAATGCTAAGTTATAGCCCTAAGAGGGTTTTCATGTTAGAAATTTCAGATATTTAACATCACATCCATTAAAAAATTAACTCCTTTATACTTCTTTAAATTAGGACTTCTTTTGGGGTGTGTGTGTGTGTGTGTGTGTGTGTGTGTGTGTGTGTGTAATTATATGACTTGAACTCAGGGCCTGGGCACTGTCCCTTAGCTGTTTCACTCAAGGCTGGTGCTCCACCACTAGAGTCACAGTTCCACTTCCAGCCTTTTGTGGTTAATTGGAGGTAAGAGTCTCATGGACTTTCCTGTCTGGGCTAGCTTTGAACTGTGATCCTCAAATTTCAGTTCCTTGAGTAGCTGGAATTATGGGTGTGAGTCAACAGAACCCAACTGAAAAACAGGTTTGAAACACTCTTTTGGGGCAGGGTTTAGCCAACTATACCCTTAATCTCACCACTCCAAGGTTGAGAGAAGAGGATCACAGTTCAAGACCAGCCTTTCACACCAACCTTAAAAATCCAAATGAACATACACAGTCATTGATATGTACACAGTAAAAGACAATTTGAGAATATTTTCTTAGGAATTGAAGATTATATTTAAAAATACTAACCATCAAATAAAAGAGGCTGTTATTTATAAAAAAAATCACCTCATGCTGGGTGCCAGTGGCTCACACCTGTATTCCAAGCTATTCAGGAAGCTGAGATCTGAGGTTCAAAGACAGCCCAGGCAGGAAAGTCCTTGAGACTCTTATCTCCAATTAACCACCAGAAAATTAGAAGTGGTACTGTAGTTCAAAGTGGTAGAGAACTAGCCTTGAGCAAAAGAACTCAGGTATAGGACCCAGGCCCTGAGTCCAAGCACTATGACCACAAATAAAGGTCACCTTCTTGGGCTTCAGTTTTGGCATGGAATATTTCATGGTTGGTCAAACTATGGAATATACAAATATGTGTGTTTTGTGTCTGTATATACACAAGGAGGTATGTGTATGTATGTATACATATAATATAATGTTGGCATATTAAGAATATCTTTATTCAACAAAGTCACTAGAGCCAAAACTTGGAACATCAACAATTGTCTCAACTCTAGTTTTACAAATAAGGTCCATTGGGCATCTAAGGAGACCAAAACTTAGCCAATTGCACTCCATCTATTCTGTGCCCTTATGAACCTCTGACATCACAATAGGAAAAGGACACATTGTGAATGTACTATTGATTTGTGTTGTTGAAGCCCCCTAAAGAATAGAGCAAACACTTCTGTAGCACACCTTATTGTATGAACAAACCAACCACTTCACAAAGTGACAACTTTCCAGACATTTTAAATGTTCTTGGGATTCAGCCAATGGCCGACCACACACACACACACACACACACACACACACACACACACACGTGCATGTAAACACACACACACGTGCGTGTACACACACACACACACACACACACAAACACACACACACTTCCCAAAGTTGGAAGCAGATGTAAGCTTTTAGGCATTTCCTTCTTCTATTTGTTTAAAAAACTCTTTTAATGATCAAATATTTTGTTAAATATCCCATGTAATAGGAAAGATTAAATGCATAATTACAGGAAGACTGTCAGTCTGACAGGTTTAAAGGAGGATGGACGGACGACCTAATGTTGGCTTGACTCCTACATCACATATAAAGAAGTCTGTCTGATGGTTTTGGTAAGACAAGTCCATAATGGTTAATATGTTTTTACATATTCAATTCATGAAGTTTAACTGCTTCTTTTAATTTCATCAGCACTGAATTAGTCCTTTAAAAGCTTCCCCTCATTAACGTGAAAGGAAATTGAAAGGAAAAGTGAATAGAATGGCTGTGAGATCATTAAAAATTATTCCAAACCAGGAGGAAATGTCCTTCTTGCTTCCAAACATTCAAAGTAGTCTTTGTTGCCTATTTCACAGATGCACAAAATTTCCATCACTGTAAAGCATAAAAAAAACCAGCACTACCCTCACCCATATCCTGTCATAGTTAAACAAGAGCAAAATAAAATTTTCAACATGTAGCAATAACAATGAAAAGAGAGTTATTGGATCTGCTACTATTAATTGACAAGTTGAATGTTCTCTAATTTTACTGGAGATATGGAACAGGTCTGGACTGAAATGTTCAAGATGTTTCTTTAAAATGAATTTCTGTCCTCTATAAAGAAGGTAAATATAAGAGCTATAAAGGGGGTAAATATAACTAAATGACATTAGATGCATGCACGGAAATGACATGGGGACCCTTACTTTATATAATTTAATCCATGGTAATAAAAAAAAGAACTGGTTGACTTGTGTACAATCCTTGCTGCCAGAGAGGCCCAAATCTAAAACAAACTCGATTTGACAAAAAAAAAAGTATGTAAAAAAATCTCATTTGAAAATGAATACCAAATCTGCCCTTTTGGTATCATAAATAATTCTGAAGTATTTTGTTCTCTGTTGGCTTTAAAAGTTCATTTAGATCAATAATCCTTTATTCGAATGACATTGATCAAGACACACTGTGCTTATAAACTGATTTGTTGTATGGTAACTCCTTTGTACAACTACTTAAAGATAATAAAAATATAATTGAAAATATAACGATCCCTTTTCCAGAATGTGGGAGTGTTTCAGGTTCTGGATTTTTAGAGTATTTGCATATTCATAATGAGACTTCCTGTGGATAGGACCCAATTGTAATCATGCGATCCATTTATGTTTCATACTTACCTTATCACATAGCATAATGGTAATTTTAGACAATATTCTTAGTGCCCTACATTTTGGCTGCTATTTATCTCTGGTCAGATATGAAATGTCTCATTTATAGTGTTTTATTAGTGCTCAAAAAATGGATTTAACAGTGCTCCATCTAAGATTTTGGATTAGGGAGGATAAATCTATCCTACATTCATAACACCTTTACTGTCTATATTTTTGCAACTTTAAGTAGACCTTTGGCTACAATCTAACTGGGCAAGGGACCAAAGGATGTTCAATACTAGTCATAATCTCGTGTCCCTGGCTTCACAATCAATAATGACTTCATTTGAGCTATTGGATTTTCATCTCTAGAAACTTCACTTGGTTTTCTTTTTCTAAGGTCTATTTATTTCTTTATTATGTTCATATTTTCATTTAAAATATTTAACATAGTGATAATAGCCATCTGTATATTCCATTATCGCTATTATTTCTTGGTCTTTTTGTTGTTGTTGTAGAATAGTATGTCTCCTGGTCATGACCCACATTTCCCAGACTTCCTGATTGACTATGCAGGTTGTAACTAGTCACGATTCAATATTAAAATTTTAAATTTTGTTGAATTTTTGGATTTTTCTGTATTTCATATATATTCCCCTCTGGCCACCAGTTGATTTTTATGCTTTGAGTTTTATTTTAAAACTCAGATAGGTAAGGTCTATAACAACAACCTTAAGTGTAGGATCTATGTAGCCTGCCTATGTAGTGACTATTCTTTGCCATGTTTTCAAGCTGTCATTGCTGAAGGAAGCTATGTCTTTCTAACGGGGTAGAAAGAACTTGAATGTCTCCCAGTCTGTAAAAGTTTTGGAATTATTGTACTTATAGTGACCTGGTTGTTATTTTTCCATTAACACTTTTCTTTGCTGATCTGATGAAGTTTTACACTCCATGCTTGGCATTATGTTAAAAACACACAGTGACCCCCTGGAAACTTCTAGATTTCTTACTATGAATAGTTCCTTTCTCTTCATCACTTTGCCTACCACATTCCAGCTTCGAGCTCATCAGCCCCCACACTTGACTCAACTCAGGGCCTGTTATGCTTTGTTTAGATTCCAATTCGCCACACTGTGGTCTGGAGACTGCCCAAGACAGAAATCTAAACCCTTCATGGCAGTTTCTTCTTCATTTCCCTTTCTCAGGGACCATAGTCTTCAACTGAACTTTATGTGATATCACTTCATTACTTTGTTTCTTTTCAGATTCTGTTGGTTATAATGGAGTAAGAACCTACTGTACCACCCCATTATTCTCAGAAGCAGACGAGTCTTACTGACTTAATATTAGAATTTCTATACCTCAAATTGTGCTTACTACTATGCAAATATCCTTACTACTGCTTCTATGCTTGGACTTGAGTCCCAAAAAGGTTAAATTATATTGTCAGCAGAACTCCTTCCCATCTGGCCTTACATGTCTTCTGGGTGTCTCTAAATCTTGACAAGATCAGAAATGCCATATTGAAGAATACCTAGGTAAGTCCAGGCCAATATAGGTCCACTAATGTCTTATACGGATTCAATTTGATGTGCAACATTCCTTGGATTCATGAATAATGAATTGTTTTGTAACTGCATGACCTTAAACAGCAACTAACTCCCCCTCAAAAAAGAATATAAGCAAGCGTTAAGATGATATTGTCAGAAAAACCAGAAACCATCTAATATCCATGACAATGTTACGCTACATTAGCTTAAACTTGATAGCAGTACAAAGATTTAATCATTCACATATTTGAAATAGAACCAAATATCAACTCACAACTCATTTCAATGATTCCCATATAATCAGTATTTTAAAAGTTGAAAGAAACACGTGAAAATACTTCAAAACATTAACCCTTTGTTTTGAAAAGTATTGGCCGTCTGTGAAGACTTGGAAATTTTTATAGATCCTAAAAGTGAAATTTGATAGAAGTCATAATATCTATTTTGGGTTAAGGATGATTTACCTAATATAAAGTATATGCTTCTACCAACACATCCCATTTACACATATGCACACAGACGCCTATGTGTATTATATTTATGCATCTGTGTACATTCATATATGTATATATATATCTATATCTACCTGTCTGTTATATATCTCCTGAGATGATGAAAATAGCGCACTTGGCATCCTATGACAAGATTTCTGCACAGCAGAAGTCAGAAAACACCTTATGTAGATAGCACTATACGGACTATTTTTAGAGTCTGTGGGTTATAGAATCATTGTCATAAGAGTTCAACTCTGTCTTGGTATTGTTTCAAAAAGAAATTTATTCATTACCTGACTTATGTAACTGTAACCCCTCTGTACATCACCTTTAAAATAATTTTTTAGGGGCTGGGAAGGTGGCTCAGTGGCAGAGTGTTTGCCTTGCATGCATGAAGCCCTGGGTTCAATTCCTCAGCACCATATAAGCAGAAAAAACCAGATGTGGCACTGTGGCTCTAGTGGTAGAACAGCACTAGCCTTGAGCTGAAGAGCTGAGGGACAGTGCCCAGGCCCAGAGTTCAGGCCCCACGACCAACAAAAATAAATAAATAAATATATAAATAAAATGTAAGTGAATGTGTCTGTTCCAATTCAATTTTACTTACATAAGTGTGTCCTTAGCTAAGAGATTGATTAGAGAAATATCTGTCATATAAGTGATTCCTAAATTTGAGGTACAGCTTGCTAGGAAACTATACATGATATTTCACTAGTCTTGTCAAATTATTTTTAACAAGGCTTTCAGAAAAATATACTGACTCAATCCATAAAGCAGGAAATTCATGAACAATGCAGTATCCACATTGGATTGTCAGGAAGTGTGAACTAGGAGAATGTATATAAAGTGCCCAAATAAGTGTGTGATATTCAAATTTTATTCTCTTACTCTTAAATTTTAAGTATAGGGACTAACACTAACTGGACCATTTGATTTATGGACATGAGTACATAGTTTTGGGTGGTGTATCAGCAAGAAATACACATTTTACTAGTTTTATTTCTCCAGTATAAACAACTGAAATTTAACAACAGAGCAACAACAACAAACTAAACTAAAAGTGCCAATCACAACACACTCTCCTTAGAAAGCATTCATGTAAATATACACATTAATTCTGCAAAACACATTTAAGATAATTGATAAATATTGAAAGACAGGAACATTATGAAGCAGGATTTTAGGAGAGTGTACAAGATGATACTTTTATGTAATCTGGAAACCAGGGCTGCTTAATTATCTGCTGACTTTTCATAAGTACTGAAGGCATACTAAAGAAATATGACTAGGAAGAGGAGGACAAGACGTTCTTTAGCAAAGTTTTATAAAAGTAAACTTCAGCAGAAAGAAGAACCTTGTAAATGTTTGCTCATGACTTTTTCAAAAAAGTAAAAGAAAATATTTAAAAATCTATTTCATATGGCATCATTTCACTAGTTTTTGCCTTAGGCAAAAAAGAGATTTTTTTTTTGGCCAATAAATTTGCTTTGAACTTTTTGAAAAAGGAAACCTAAGTTTAAAAGGTATGAATCTTTTAGCAAGAAAAAGATCCTTAGACTAAATTATAACTACATTTCCAGAGTTTCTAAATTGCAAAAAGTGAAAACAAATAAAAAATATTCCAAAAAAAGAGAGAAACAAACTCTGGAAAAACCAACATTACAAATTAGTAGTACATTTTGTTTTTCTTGAGAAAAAAAACAGGTTGGTATCTATATTTTATTTTCATCATTTTGGGAATACAATGGGCAACAAAATTATTGTTGGATTATTTTATTCAAATTATGAGGATCATATGTTATCCAAAGACATTGATGAGATTTATTTAACTTGGAATGGTAGATATTGTCTCATTCAAAGTGAAATTTATATTCTGGAATTGTCTCTAATTTGTATAGAATCACTGAATTCAATATATATTCAAGATATTGGATAATATAAAAAAAGAATGGTTCCTCCTCCTTTGACTTTCCTATCATGGAGATTATAATGATAAGAAATACTATTCATACTATTTTATATTAATTTGGATTTGAACTTGTAATGAGAGAGATAAACCTTTGCCCAAGGGAAGTCAGTAAATACTACATTAATTACAAAACAGGAATAAAATGACATTCAAAATAAAGGAAACAAAAGTGAAAAAGAAAAGGATTAAGACTAGTAGAAGAGATTAGGACTCCAATGACCTACTTTTTAACATCACTCCTATAGATAACACAATAGGATCACAATTTCTTTTTTGAGATGGTTAAAAAAAAACAGCCATCTCCTCTCCCCTGAGGGATCTCTTAGGTTAATGTTTTCTACATCACAATGAGTCAAGTACCAAACTCATAATTCTTGTAATTGATAATTACATGTCTATTTTAACCAATTTGAAATATCTTTATTAACTTGGAGTGATGCTTTTTGCATACTATATAAGGGGTCTATCACTGAGCTCAGTGATTAATTAATTAATTATAAGCCCTATGGCTCGAACTCAGGGCCTTGGAGCTGTCCCAGCATTGTTTTTTCTTTTCTTTTTGTATTTTCTCAAAGTCAGTACTCCATAGCTCTGATTCCTGCATTTCGATGGTTGATTGATTATTAGAGTCTCATGGACTTTCCTGCCCAGGCTGGCTTTGAACCTTGATCCTCAGATGTCAACCTCCTGAGTTGTTAGGAAAACAAGTGTGATCCACCGGTGCCCAGCTGATTAAAAGTATTTTAAAAGAAACTACCACAATGAAAATAAAGAGTTGTATGTTCCAGTTATATTTGTAATAGATTTTAAAACAGAAAAGAGTATTATTGAATAAAAATAATTTAGCACTATTATTACATCAAATCATCCTGTTCTTTGCTGATCTCACTTAAGAGAAAAGCGCCCTATAAGTGATATATATATATATATATATATTACACTTAACAATAAAAGCTAATACCCATGAAAATGTCCTTATGTCATCATTTAACTAAAATAATTCCAAAGATACATTTGTAGAGATTTTTAAAATGAGATAAACCTCCAGTTTGTCTATAGACTGGTGGAAATCTAACAGTAAAGAGTAATTTACTTTGTCAAATATTAACTTACACTTGAATTATGTAGGGGTTATGACTATAGTACAAGGTCACATGACAACCTAATGAATTTAGTATCTCTGTTTTATCTACCCTTCACTTCCACCCTGTCTTAAACTCGAGGAAACTTGGATTCAGAGATATAAACAATTCGCAATTGAGTATAGAACTAGAATTGGAGCCTTAATGTATTATACTATAAACTCTCCTTCTAAAAAGAATGATGTGAATAAGAATGATGTGAAAGTTGAGAAAGTGGTTTGCCCATCAAACAATGGAGAAAAGAGAAAGAGGACTATGAGATAACTAACTCCAAGCAAAAAATATTTTCGTCTCTATTTCCATTGTAAATTTCTCTAAGACTAAAAACGCCAGGTTCATATATGCTTCTTTCTCCTCTGTCTCACTTCAAGCTCTAAAACAGAATGTGAGTCTCATTTTCAAATGATTGCTAAAAGATGAATTAAAGTAGACTTCCCATTAGCCCAAGTTCATTTCTTCAGTCTATTAACTTGTGTATATTCGGGTCCCTGATTCACAAAGCAATAGAAACCACATTTTGTCACATGCTCACAATTTTGGAATTAGGGCATTTTTGGCTCCAAAACCCATGTGGCTGACAGATAGCTGTAGTAATTCCAACAAGTCTATATTTATGTGTGTCTGAGCAGAACACGCAGCATTTACATTTTCTATGACATACTCTCTATCTGTTTGATGAAGTGAAAAGTCAGATTTGAAGGGATGAGGAGTATAAAGAGTGTAAGACATCAGTAGAATTCCAAAATTTATGAAGAGCAACTTCCGGTCACATAACAGCTAGTACACAATGTATTTATTTAATGTGAGGGAACCAGTGTTTCAGAAACCTCTTCCAGCTACTTAAATTGATCCCATAAATAGTTTAGAAACAGAAAGATGTGGGCTGTTGAGAAGGAAGTCAGCAGTTAGAATGTACTCTGTTTATTTGAATTGGTAAGAAAGAATTACAGTATTTTAGAAATTTCCATGCTGATTTGTTAAAGAAACCAGATTTCCTAAATCAGAAAACAGCTAGAAATACTTGTGAAGATATGATCTACAAAATTGTTTTGAATCCATTTTAGATGAAAGCTCTTTAATTTGCTTTCGTCTAAAAATACATAGGAAACCTTATTCATTCTCAAATGAGATCAGGAGAAATGAATCCTCAGATGAAGCCAATATGAGAAAATAGTGATTCTCCATTTCAAGTGGCAAATATATCAAATTACTCAGACATGAATCATTTTATACTTTTCTGTTAATATCTGCTCTGAAGTATGTAATGTTTTCCCAAGCTGCTATTGTATACTTATGTGCCATGGATTTTGCTTCTAAAAATTTTACCTCTGGAGACTGACTACTATGATCATTATTAATATTGTTTTTAGAAATGGGAAGTGATTCAGTAAAACAAGATATAATCATTAAAAATGAGAAGGTACAATCAGAAATGTTTGCCAAGAGGTTAAGAAAAAAGCTAAGAAAATCAGATTTAACAAACACATTCAGTGTTCTTCATAATAAAATGTGCACGTAAAGATTGCTATATTGCATTTTGTCTAATATGTTGCAGGTAATACCAAATTATTCTGGTGTGTGTAAACTGTGAGATGAACTCTTTTTTTCCCTGACGATGAGAATGTAAATTAGAACCATGCTTCTCAAAGATAATTAGATCATACATATTAAGATACTTATGCTTTTACTCTAGTAATTTTATTTTTAGGATTCTTTTCGAAGAAAATTACTTTGATGGGATAAAAATGAAATCAAATGCATACTTGCACACATACATGTACTGTTCATCAAAACGTGGCTACAACTTCTGTTTTTCCACAAATTGGGTAATGGCTACGAGATCATTGCATAGCCACTTGATCAAACATTAACCAAATGATGAAAATAATGTTTCAAAAGAGGATGACAGAAGATTTAAGGAATTTTCTGAGATAGTGCTAAACTAAAAATAGAATACAAAACTTATATAGTAATACTCAACTCTAGACTCAGAAGATAGGTATCACTCAGAAATAGAAATACTATAATAATGAATCCTTTTGATTATGGGATTTGGGGTAATGGCTGTGCATACTTTATCATATTGTATCCTGAAGACCACATAAAACAAGCTGAGGACTGGGAATGTAGCTCAGTGGCAGAGCATTTGTTTAGCACAAACAAAGCCTTGGGTGCTAAACTCTGCCTGCAGAAGTTAAAAAAAATAAGGAATCCTTTCTCTATTGTTCCAGGGTTTTATGTGAGGGACCATTAGACAATGGAAATGGAAATCTAGAAGGAGACATATGTATAAGCTTGTAGTTATATTTACCTTGTGGTTAAGCTGTGCTCTTGAGTTCTCTTGAGTGACATCTACCTTCCTTCCTCAAGCCGTCTCCCTAGAACCTGAGGATAAATAAAGAGCTGTCCTTTCTTACTTGCTACTTGTGAAGAAGGGGAAATATCAGCATAAATTTTTTTGAACCTAGAAGCAATACGTATCAAACTTCAAAATGATTCAAGATGATGTATGTAACATAAAGACTTTGGTTATTTCTGAATTGTTATTTCTAGATTGGAAGTTCCCCTTTTTCTATAACACAATAATCATGTTCTGCTACCTACTTGATACCATAGATATTTCTAGAAAGCCTGGCTTCTCTTGGAATGGTCAGAGCTAGATAGCACAAAATGCTGGGCTGGGAAGGTGGCTCAGTGGTAGAGCACTTGCCTTGCATGCATGGAGCCCTGGTTTCCATTCCTCAGCACCACATAAGCAAAAAGAAAAAAGATGGAAGTGGCGCTGTGGTTCAAGTGGTAGAGTACTATCCTTGAGCTGAAGAGCTGAGGGACATCGCCCAGGCCCAGAGTTCAGGCCCCATGACCGGACCCAA
>NW_012267228.1:13723516-13762687 GCF_000151885.1 Dipodomys ordii
CTGGCTTACTTCACTTAATATAATTTTTTCCAAGTCTTTCCATTTCCTAACAAATGGGGCAATGTCATTCTTTCTGATGGAGGGAGGCATAGAATTCCATTGTGTATATATACCACATTTTATGGATCCATTCATCTACTGAGGGGCATCTGGGTTGGTTCCATATCTTAGCTATGGTAAATAATGCTGCAATAAACAGCTGTGCTGGTAGCTTTAGTATGATCTTCTTTTTGATCATTCTGGTAAATGTTTCTGCCATCTTAAGTTGCTTTTACTCTGATGTCATTGTCCTCATTCAGTTACTGATCATTGTTTTTGGATTTTTAGCAAGAGATGAAACAGATACTTCCATTCATCTTTTCCCAGTTTCTTCTGTCCCATTTTTTTTCTGAAATTCATTTTAGTAAGGATTTACAACAATTACTCTACAGAGATTTCTGCACTCCAATCACAAATGCCATCCACATGATGATTTCCAATGATTAGATATCAGTCTTCACTTAAGTGGCAAAACTTGGCACAATTGATGACTCTTCTCTTTGAATGAATTTCTTCTCTTGGCTTTCAGATAAATCTGTTAGCCTTCTCAAGGACTGGGCCTCAAATACCTCAGCATGCCACATATGATCCATTTAATTGGTCAAACCAAGTCACAAAAACAGCATAACTTGCACTGTGTGAGTAGACAGAGAAGGACAGAACTTTTGGCCACCATGTAGAAGAAAAGAAGGGGACAGGAGTCAAGAGAACTATGTGTCATTTAGAGAAAATAGAGAATTTAGTACAGCATGTTTATATAGAGTATTCAGATCATCTATTCTTCTTTTTGACAGTTTGTGATCATTCTTCCTCCTCATGTTCTTCCTTCCTAAGAAGGTATGTTTGCTATTTCCTACGCTTTTCCCAAATGGGTCAAGATAGTATCTGGCTCAGCTCCAGGAATCGTGTTAATATTCAAAGCAAGAAGTTGAACCTAGGGAATGAATTGAACATGAGGAATGGCACAAGGCATGACTGTTTCCTTATAATACTACAATTATCTTTCATTCATCTATCAAGATCAGTAGTTAGGCCAATATCAAGTCATGTGGCTTTTATTAATAAAAAGGACATTGTAAAATGGGCATATAGGCATATAGATTTTTCTAGTTGTTAGAACAACTTAGACCATAATTTAGAAATAAATATCAGTTGAGAAGAGTGTTAGACTATTTAAATCTATAGTATTTACTATTTATTTACATTTCAAAAAGAAAAATTCAAAGACTTTTAAAAAAAATCTAAAACAAACTTTTTTTTTGCAGTATTGGGGGATTTGAATTTAAGGCTTCATATTTTACAAGCAGGCACTCTATCACTTGAGCCACTCTGCCTATTTGTTTTCACATGGATTATGTTCAAGATAGATCGCACTTTATGCCCAGGGCAGCCTGAACTACAGGCTTCCTATTTGTGCTTTGCTTTGTTGTTAGGAATGTAGGCCCAGACTGCTGTCACCAGGCTTCAGTTTCTCAAGTAGTTGGGGACAATAGGTATGCCCAGACAATAATTAAGAAGGACTCTCCTAATTTTCATGTCCACAATGGCCTTAAACTGTAATTCTCGTTTCTACCTCCCAAGAAGCTAGGATTATAGGCTTGAGCTGGCACGCTTGGCTATAAAGAAGCATATTTGAGAGCATGTGTTGGGAAACTTTGTAAAGAACCAGATAGTATGTATTTTAGGCTTTAAAGCCCATGTCGTCTTTGTGGAAATTACTCTGTTCTGCCATTATAATACAAAAGTAGTCATGGGTCTTATGCAAATTATAGTGGGGGCCCTGATGATAATTGCAATAAAACTTTATTTACAAAGACAAATGATGGGCCTAAGATAATTGACAGTTTTCAGTTTCCTTAACCTGCTTTAGAAAGATAACTTCTGAAATAAAAAAAAAAAACACGTTAAGGGAAACAAAGGAGGAGGCAACAATGCTTGATAAGAAATGTACTCATTACCTTGCCCATGTAATTGTAACCCCTCTGTATGATATTTTCACAATCAAAAAAAGCGGTTAATTTATATATCTCCTTGTACACCAACATGTCTATTCAAATCATTTGCACAGCCACCAAGAACCAAATTTCTCATTTGTAGACCAATAAGTTTAAAGAAAAAAAAAAAGCATCCAGGGGTAACAATGCATGACAAGTAATGTACTCATTGCTTTACTCATGTAACTACAACCTCTGTGTACAGCATCTTTACAATAAAAAAACGAAAAAAAAAAGCATTCATTAGGCTATTGTAATAAAAGTTACAGGCAAAACCAAAACAAACAAGAAGAACCAAACCCAACGAAACAAGATCAAATGTAGCAAATGCTATCAGGATTCCATTATAGAAATAAAATATATTTGTATAATGTATCTCAGTCATTTTCTACAATAAAATTTCACATAAGCCATTCAAGCAACTTCTAGTTCTTGATGACAGTAATTCATTTGAGAGGTAGAGTGGAGCATTTACTAAACTTCCCCTTGGACTATCACAAAAGAATTCAAACAAACATAGCCTGAAGACAAAAAGGAATGTATCCATAAGGGCTGCGGACTCGAAAACATCACTTTAAAATAATTCTAACACTAGTTTGAAGTTCTTTATGTGACCTGATTGTTACATTTTGCCCTCAGAAATTCAGAAACTCTTAACTCCAACTCAACAGAATTTTTCCCAAGTATGGTATCATCATAATAGATGAAAATGAAAACGATTCCAAAAATAACTTCAAGTTAATTGTGCAGGTGAGAAAATAATTCCACCCACACATCAGCCAGTGCCAAACTGTCTGTGTGAAAAAAAAATAAAATAAAACTCCAGAAGAGTGCAACCAAAGCCCAAGTTAAAGGAGGATTAAAAAAAAGAAAGAAAGAAAAGGAAAAGCCTACACCACAATATATTTAAATCCTTTCTTTAGCATCAGAAACACTATCGTATCAAGCATTCTCTAAATCAGGGTCAAGTATTCTATCAGAAACTTCTTTATAAAGAACAAAATGATTTGTACACTATCGCCTGTCCAATAGATGATCTCTAGTTTTTCCATATATGGTAGCTAACTTTCACGATTTTATTTTGTCTTATTTCACCTTCTACAGTGTAATGGTAATGCCTTAAAACTTCAAGAGTTATAAAACTTACCATGCCAACAGGAGCTCTTTCGGTGATCTCATGAGACCAACTTCTGGACAAGAGTTCTATAATCTCTACTCTTTCCTCTCCTTGCCACATCCCCCTACTTGTTTCCAGAAAATGTATAATATGTAATGATTTAGAATTAATACCCTAATTCCCCAGATCTTTTAATGAACTCACTTACACTTGGGGGTCGGACCAAGGCATCTGTTCATGAATAGTGGAATGATTACCAAGTCCGGATGGAGAAGGCACGCTGCCATTTTTTCCTGAAATACATCCCAGCTGAGAAATCAACTGCCTCATGCCTGGATTTTCTTGTGTGTCAATTCTTTTCCCCACTAAATATAAAACTCTTTTGGACATTTCTTTCCAAGATACCTCTCTTTGCACTGTTATATGTGTTATCTGATAGAGAAAAGGAATCAATTGATAAAACTTCCCTCCTGCATCTATACCAGAACTTTCCAGGCAAAATTAGCATCTGATTCAATTAATATCCATTGTGGCTCCAAATTTCAGCAATCATTTTTTAATTACATTGGGCATAAATGACACCTCCTAATCTTCCATCTGCCAAAAATTTAACACGAGATGAATCATGGTCTAATCCCTCTAGTTGAAAGGGGGGAAATCAGAGGGTAATATACAATCTCGAATTCATTGGTTCATTCTACACTTATCAAAGATTCTATGCGTTAATGTTTGAGTGGCTTTCCTTTTCAGTTGATAATGCTTCAAACCTGACTTAAAATTCTATTCATAAAGACCAAATCGTTTATGTGAAGTTTTTTTTGCAACCAGTGCCACAGAGAATCTCCCCAGGGAATAATATGGGTCACGAACCCAAGTTCCCCTTTGAAATCAGAGAGCCAGGCAGAGCTGTTGACTTTGAGATGGTCACCATTGTGTGCCAGGGACCTTGACAATCAGTGACGCTTCTGCCGTTGTACGCCTGGCTTGGATGGAAATTCCTGACCCTGTGGCAGAACACTGAACCTCACACACACTGCCCAGGCTGTGTTCAAACCTCCTGCCAACAGTATTTTGCTACTCTGCTCCCTCAGCGAAGAGGCAAGCAGCCAATGTGATTGCCTACAGAGAAGAACTTTCCTAGAACTTGCTGACCTGTCACCCTGAGTTGTGAGGCTTGTTCAAAAGCCTACCTCTTCTGACCTGGGCATTACTCTACACATTCAAAGCTCAAGATGGAAAACATTTTTGGAAAAGAGACTATTAATGATGCTCTCCCAGCATGACTAGATACTTCTTACACCTTGACCACTACTTTCTGAAACACACCCTGTGAGTCCTGCCACTATGTAAATAAATATGACATGGCTGTCTTTTAGAAGTTTAACATCAGTAACATAAATCAATAAGGAAACAGAAAATGGAGTTATTGCTATTCATTATGAAGGGAGTCTTTTTTGATAGCTATCAAGTAGATCATACAAATAGTCAAAATTTTCACCATTGAACAAATTATTGACACCACATAATCACAGCTATCTACCAGAAGAACTCAGGGGACAATAGTGTCTCACTTTATTATCCTATGGTGCCTAACGCAGTGCTGTATGCAACTTGGTATTTACTTGTATATGGAGTAAGTGATTGGAGTAAGTCTGATCTGCGAATAACTTTTCACACGGGCTAATTTCCCAGGAATCTGCTTACTATCCAACAATTAACTACTCTTAGGTTAATGGCTGTGCCCAGTTGATGTCTTGGATTTCATCAACATATCCATAATGATTATAAGGAAGTATTAACATGAGCACTTCTTACCTGCCAGGTCTTTGGCTAAGCGTGGTAAGAACATTTTCTCTGTTAATCTTCACAACCAGTGAACAAGGAGTGGGACCCAGCTCTTCTTTCCTCTAAACCACTTTGTCTATTAAAGTACATAGACCGAGATTTTACTTGGAAAGAGTTGGATGCGTTCTAGGTTGGAAAAGTCTGCCATTTTAATCAGTTAATTCCTTCCATTGATGCCTCGAATCTCTCCCTAGGTGTTACGCCTTCGCCACAGATAGCTATCATCCTTCACTGAAAAAGAAATAAAATTGAAAAGTCAGTTTCTCACCCAACCCACATTTCAGAAGTGTTCAATACACACAAGTGACCTACTTAGAGGCGTCCATGGATGGAGGAAATTTCTCCATTGTCATAGATGCTCCATCAGATGGCCTTTGCCTAGAAGAAAAAAAAAGTACTAATTTCTAGAATTCTTACTCGACAATCTGAGATCTACTACTTCTATATGACAGGGAGAAGAATTCGCTTGCCCTTCATGTTTCTCATTTGACCTGTTGATTGACGTGCTGTGCCTCTCATTTAGAATTTCAGCTGTTTCTCTCATCTAGTCAGAGGTACAAGGACTGCTTCCTGCCAGTGGGAGTGGACATGGATTTACAATAATTTGTGCCTCAAGTCCTTTGCTTCGCCCTTTACTTCTCAAGATGCAATGTGAGAGCCAGCTGCCTGGATTTATGTCTAGAGGAGATCAAAACGATTTGATCTTCTCAAGATCAAAATGAAATCACCTCAACTAGTGAAGACATAGCCTAAGGTTATCAGATTGACCCATATTTATCTCTCTGATTCCAAGGAGATGAACACCAAAGGGCTCATATTACAATAAATATACAGACTGTAATCAAGCTTTGATGATTTGGCATCATTTGATTCTCTCACTCTCTTTTTTTCCCCCCAGAAGGTTGTAAAAGGTGTGCTGGCCACTGTCAGATCATTTTCATTTTCCATTAAGAAAAAGAAATCCCAATGTGTTTTATTAAAATTTTTCATCATGCATATTACACTGCAATTCCTATTTTTTTAACTGAAAAGGATTGATTAAATCAGCAGGCAGCAACCGAATCGTGTTTAAGACTCAGTGTGACTGGAGTAGATTATTTTTTTTCCCTATTTCCCCCCCCCCCTGAATCTGTGGGCATGACTGGCTTTTTGTTCCTTTATTTCGTGGGACTCAAGCAGGGCAGCTTTAACCAATAGTTTTGTTGGTCACTTTGCTCCCTACCAAGGCCATGTTGTGTGAAAAAGAAATCAAAATACCTCAAATTACTTTGCTTAATAAAAATTGACAGGTAGTATTGAAGCAAGAAAAACAAATGGTCAGAGGCAGAGAACTCAGAGCCCAAAGTATGCCTGGCTGCTGTACTGTTGGGTACATTTTATAGGCTCGTTGTAACTTGCAACAAAGTTAAAATAATAATGCTTTAGTAGTAATAATACCTTACATATTGAGAATGCTTTTCATCTCCCGTTAGCCTAAGGCTTTTTACAGACTATATATAGATACTGCTCCAACTTCCAGTGAAATCCAGCTAGCTTTGGGGTGGGACCACTCATCCTCTTGCTGCCAGCCCTATTACACAACAGTTTTCAGGAGGGAAAATGAAGAATAATTTCTCCTGTTGAAACTGCAGGAGGAATTTCTGAGTGGGAAGAATGTAATTTCTAAGTTAGAATTGGCACTGACACTAGGACTTAACACCCCAATTCATACAGAAAGTAGGCGTGGGGACTTCAAAGAACATGAGGGGTCACGGCCATAGTTTTAGTCCTCAAATGATTAATTACAGCATTTATGAAAATGAAAGCTATTTCCCAATATGACTTCTTGCTTTTACCTGTTCAGCTTAAGAGGACCAAAAGGATTTTTTTCCACCTTTTAAAGTGAAAATAATTGTAAAAATATAGCTATACTTTCAATCGTGCAAGTGGACAACAAAGAGAACAAATGTAGTTTCAATTTTCCTAGGCATAGTGGAGAGACTGTATCTGCCATCTAACCGTCTATCATTTGTATCTGTTTTCTTATATAGGATTAAAGAATCATCAAAGCAAATCTATGACCTATTAACGTTTTCCTGGTTCAGAGTACCATATTGTTCTGGCTTTCATTAACCAACTCATTAATTAATCTAACCAACATTAACTAAATGCCAACAGCACCCTCCAGTTGTGGCAGCCAGAAATGATCTCCAGACATTGCAAAATGCCACATGAGAGGCCAACTTGCTCCCAGTTGACAATGACTGATACTTGACAGATCATTTTCTCTGGGTTATGAAGTAAACACATGATTGGTTAGAACTCTAAAAAAAAGCATATGCCAAAATAAAGGAAGGGAGAAGAAATGTCTATATTAAAATAAAATCTTGGCAGCTGCTGGTAGCTCATGCCTATAATCCTAACTACTTAGAAGGAGGAGATCTGAGGTTTATGGTTCTAAGACAGCTCAGGCAGGAAAAATCAGTGTGCTGTTGACTCCAAATTAACCAACAAAAAGCTGGAAGTAGAGGTGTGGCTCAAGCAGCAGAGAACCAGCATTGAATGGAAAAAACCAAGTGAAAGTGTGAGGCTCTGAGTTCATCCCCAGTAGAAACACAAACACCAACCAACCAATAAAAAATGAAATTTCAGATAATTTTTTATTATATTTTTTATTATTTAAGTATCCAGACACATACAAAAACATAAAGAAAAAAATGAACTTTACATACCTATCCTTGTGAATGAAGATTATTTATGTCTTCCATATATGTTGTATATATCACTTTTTAATAGAGAAGCCCTAAGCATCATGATATTTCTCCCTGTATATTCAGGATATAACTCGAAAAAGAACACATTGCCAGCCACAGAACCAATATTTAAACAATCAATCTTAGGATCATTTTATATGGTCCATAGTCACATTTCCCCAGCTGTTCCTTAGACAGTCTTGTGTGCCATTTGACTTGTATCTCTTCACCCTTATTGCTTGCAATGTGCCCTTGACATCATGACACTTGGTTTGAGTGGGTTCAACTTAGTTCATGCACAAAATGTACTATTGTCTCTCATCAGGAGACACATAAAATCTGGCTGTCCTCCTTGGAATATTGTTCTAGGACTCACCTGCCAGGCATGTGAATTTATGGGGTGGTAACTCAGCAGTTCTATTATGCCCCTTTATTAACTTTGGGGAGATTCTTTGGCAGTCAGCAAATATGTAGATTTTTAAAAATTACCTCTTATCAGCACAAACTCATGATCATTAAATGAAGTGGGGTTATAAGACTTGCTGTTTGTTTCAATGCATAATCAGTTAGAGAATAATATTTGGGAAAAAAACACTTTTCTACCACCAAGTTCAAGTTCCATCCTTATTATATTTGAATTTTCTTAGCAATCAGCTTTGTTTGCTGCTTCCTAGGACAATGCTTTTTATCTTATTGATCATGGTCGTCATTTAAGATTTTAATTTAAAGAAATGAATGCTTTTTGAGATTTTTTTCTTCTCAATATAATTTTTAGCTTGTTTGAACCTTTATTATTCCACATGGGCATTAAGATCATTCTACCTTTTCCTTGAATTAAAAATGAAAACTTCAGAATTACTAATTGAGATGGTAGTTTGTTCATATATTAAATTGTGGGTGCTTGACATTGGCCTGGTACATTTTGTTATCCAAGAGTGATGCACCTTTGCATTTTATGAACTACTTTTATGTACTACAAGATTCAACAAAAATATGAAATTATTAGAAAGGTATTTGTGGTGATTTTTAAATGACATTAGAAACATTTACTATTCAGCCAAGGAAAAAAAAACCTACAGAAATAAGACCCTATGGATAATATGATGTTGCTTAAATTGAACAGAAAATAACTGACAGGAAATATACTATCACATTAACAATGTGATGTATCTGCCATGGAAAGTTTACAGATAATCTTTATTTGCCATCTTTAATATCGTAGAGCTTTCAGATTGTTAATATTAGGCTGGACACAGAACCTGACTGTGCATGGAAAAAGAATGTAGACTCTCCAATTTTGCCTCTGAAAGAAGTAGTGAGATCGGAATCCTCGAACCAGCAGTGAAACACAAGTGACACCTATTGCTGTGTGCCAAAGTCCCATTCTGTCACAGAAGGACCTATAAAAATCCTCCCGTGACAAGGTGTCTGAAGGATTCAGTCAAATTACATAGCACTGCTATATGTGTAGAACGATTCTTTCCTTATAAAACAGAAACTCTAAAATAAGCATGCCAGTTCAGTCTTCCAACATAAGCATTATGTTGGAGTTCATGGGAAGTAATCACAATTAGTGTATGCGGGCATTTATAGCTTCATTCCAACATATAATAAATGCTTTGTGTGGAAAAGTTTTGAAAGCACTTTGCCTGAAAGCACCAACTAGTCAAAAAATGAACGGGAGACAATGCTTAGTTAACTCAAAGAAAATTCCCGTGAATTCTCTAGCAAGTATTTGGATGAAGGCTAAATTGTCAATTGAAAATTGTTACCCCTGAACAAACCCTATCAACATGTTCTTTGTTGTCTCATCTTTCAATATATGTCTTCTTTTGATTCCTTTGAAGAATAACAATGAAAGATTGAAACATTAGGTACTCAATAAAGGCAGGTAAAAACTTTCTACTATGAAAATGTCTTCCTAAGCCAGCATTTCCATCCCACTGTCTTCTCCTGGAAATCAGAACAAGATGAAGAAGACAGAAATTCTTTTTTCTTACAAATTCTATGAGCTCCATTTACATGAAGCTGAGATAGAGATCATATCCACAGGCTTGTCTATGAGTTGCCCCAAATAATTCACAAGAGGAAGTGAAGAGAATTAAACAGTGAGATCTATGTGAGGGACCAGGACTCATGCACACTAGTTACAGTCAGCAGTACTGTACTTTCTGAAGGTGAGAACCTTACTGTGTGGTGAGGAAAAATCATATCCTGGATTAGCAATAAGGGGACAGAAAGGGAACTAGACGGGACTGGCAATAAAATTATTTAAGTCTGCTTTGTTCCAAAGAAGCAGATGAAGTGGGTCTATGCTAATAACCACAGTGATAGACCACAGTTGCATGAATGGTGCATTTGTTCCTGCAGTAGCAGAGAAGGAAGGGCCTTCAAGCTCTTAATGAGGGACTACTCTGGCTCCCCTCCCCTCTCAGCTTGCACCATCAGTAATCTCCCCCAAATGGGCATCTCATTCAATATAAGAATCTGAAACAGTGCCGCACATATACATAACATGAAAACTAGTAGCAAAACACAACAACATTGTATAATGGATTAAAAATCCCCATATCATAAGACATTGTCTTGAAGCAGGAAAACATGACAACCCAAACATCATTAAATGTTTAAAATCTGTGATAAAACTTTTATGAAGATCACAAGAGAAAATGCCAAAACGCATGCACAAAGGTAAGAATATTTAGTAACAAATGTGACAATGTAGGAGAGATATTAGGTGATTTATTTCACAAAAGAGGAAATAAAATATAAGATGCCTGGATTGCACA
The DNA here is from genome assembly GCF_000151885.1 of Dipodomys ordii. Lineage (NCBI taxonomy): Eukaryota > Metazoa > Chordata > Mammalia > Rodentia > Heteromyidae > Dipodomys > Dipodomys ordii. The sequence goes on from NW_012267228.1 coordinate 13,734,033, forward strand.
AAAAATATCATAGAAGAATGATGAACAAATTTTCAAAACAGAAAAAGAACAAGAGTAAGGGAGGAAGAAAACAGATTAAAAATATATGTAAAGAAACAATCGCATGAAAGCAAAAACATTTGAATACTTATCTTGGGGTTCATTTCACCTAACATCAACTTATTTGACCTTTTCTGCTTGTCTCAGACATATACTAGTAATTGCAAATGTGGGAAACCATGGGACCTATGTTCCTTTGGGCCTGGCTTACTTCACATAATATAATTTTTTCCAAGTCTTTCCATTTCCTAACAAATGGGGCAATGCCATTCTTTCTGATGAAGGCATAGAATTCCATTGTGTATATATACCACATTTACAAGATGATTTCTTTGTTGCTTTGTATGTCCCTCCCCCACGGTATAACCCCTGCTTTCATTGTATTTGATGTTGGTATAATTTGTGGAGGGGAAGGGAAAAAACAAATCGTTTAAATAGGGATAAAGGTGGACCCATTGCAACAATGAGATGTGCAAATCGTTATGTTAAAAACGAACTTTACAACTTTGGGGTCGGGGGAGATGGGAGGCAATGGGAAGGGGAAACGGAGGAGGAGGCAACAATGCTTGATAAGAAATGTACTCATTATCTTGCCCATGTAATTGTAACCCCTCTGTACGGTATTTTCACAATAAAAATTTAAAAAAATAAAAATATATGTAAAGAGAATACATTTTCTCATCACTTTCTAAAATATGTTAGCTGAACTCTGACAACATTGTTGATTATGGTTTGTGTAGGAATAGAAAGGCTTATGAGAAAATTATAAATTTAGGAGAATAGAGATTAATGGTATGTCAGAGTTCTACATTTTACTTGGATTAGAAAATTGCTAACACTGGTAGGTTGTTACATGTTATACAAATAAAATATAATAACTCAAACAACTGCAAAAATAATCATATAAAGAAACACTAGATAAATAAAAAATATAAATTTAACTTCTTTAAAATTAAAGACTCCTGTTTTGCAAGAGATCCTGCAAAACAGATAAAAAGAAAAGCTACAGAATGAGAGAATATTTGCAAACCATATGTTCTACAAAGTACTGGTGTCTAAACTGTGCAAGAGAATTGTCAAAACTCCATGCTGAAAAATAAAACCACTCGAATCTATCCACTAACAGGTTGAAGAATTAAATTTATAGATGGGTGCTGGTGGCTCATGCCTATAATCCTGCTTACTCAGGAAGCTGAGCTCTGGAGGATTGAGGTTAGAGGCCAGCCAGGCAGAAAAATCCCTGGCATACCATCATCAAAAATAACCAGCAAAAAACCAGACAGGAGGTATGGCTCTAGTGTGAGAGTGACAGACAAGCAAGCCTAGCTCAGCAAGTAAGCTGAGCAAGCATTGAGGTCTTGAGGTTAAAAAAAAAACACCTCAATAATCTCTCAGAAAAGTAGGTATAGAATGAAACTTCTGTAATCATATTTTTTAAAAAATCTACAAAAATCCTATATCTAATATGATTCTCAATTTTGATTCTCCCTTGGCTTACATTAGAAACTGGAAGGAGATATCATGTCTTACCAATCTTATTCATCAACACACTTGAAGTTCTAGATAATGCAATATGACAAGAAAAAATATATATACAAAGGGCTATCATTTGGGAAGAAAAATAAAAATTGTTTTTGTTAAAATTTGACATGGTGGATTATATTGCCAATCACAAAGAATCACTGACAACAATAACTGTTTTGAAATGATTTAGAACACACGGAGGTTTCTTTTCATATTCTAGAACTTCTTGATTTTCTTGAACTCCTACCTATGGCCTTCCATAAAGCTGACATCACAGAGTTGCACCAGCATACCTGGATTATTTGTTGAGATGGAGTTCTTGTTCATTTTTTGCCCATGCTTGTACCAAGCCACAATCCTTCTAGTCTCATTCTCTCTCTCTCTCTCTCTCTCCCCCCTCTCCCCTCTCTCTCCCCCCTCTGTCTCTGTCTCTGTCTCTCTTTAGGATACATGTATTAAAATGACACAAAATACCAGTTTTTTAAAAAATTCATAAATTACATGTTAATGATGATCACTTAATAAGATGCTCTCAAACAATGCTGGTGACATTGCAAATCAAAATTACTTGGAAAGTTATGCAACAAATGTTAACAAACTTGTACTAAGACCTTAAATAATGTTCCTTCACAAATAAATGTTCATATACATGGTCCTAGTAATTCTTCTGCCAATCTTCAGGATGATAAGACCATGTTTGAACATGTGATACTACATTCATAGCTTAAATGGTACATAGCATAACAGTTTAAGCCTCCTACTTCTATGATGTAAATGTCAGGAAAAAACATAGAAAATAATGTAGATAGCATATCAAGACGATACCAAACATACACATAATTACTTTGTGACTTCTGATACATAAATACAACATATATACATATATTATATTACAATACTATTATATACTACTATGCTAAATTGCATAATGTTTACTAAAAGCTCAGCATTTTTTTATATAAAACTCCCCAAATGTCTCTTAATCTAGACAAATAATAGAGATGAAGGGAGGAAAGAGAGAGAGGAAAGGGAGAGAAAGACAGACACCCAAAGAGAGATTTATGTAAGTTGATTAAATGCTTACAATTTAGAAACACATAAAATGATAGCTGACTACATACTTTGACTTTGATAAAATGTCTATGGCTTGCATGGGTTCGGTTTCTTTTTATTGTTATTCCAGAGCAGAGGCCGCAGACTGGGAGCGATTCTGCTAACTGGTCAACTAAGTGAGTTCTACTGGCATTCTACATTTGCCATATGCTCTCCTTTCTCATTTTACTCCTATTTTTTCTTTCAGTCTATTATTTTATTCTTCCAGTCTCCTTCATCATAGTCTGTCTCTTATCCCTGCTTCCCATAGACCCCCTGAATAAGAATTACATGGAGGTCGATGTCAACCACTGAGGCTGGACCACAGACCAAGCCCTATCAGTATCAGGGGACCTGCGTTTGACAGGTCTCCTGGGTGATTATTATTCATTCCTCTGGGAACCATTGTTGAGCCCCACACATAAAGCTTGCTGCTATGGTAGCCTAGAAGGAAAGAGATCATGGACAAAAGAAGTAGATCATTTCTGGGTCCTCAAAATTCTATGGATCAGAATACACATATGGGGGTAGAAATGGAGCTCTTTAGGCATAACTTGTGATTAAAAAGCAATTGAGGGATTTAGAGAAATGATCCGTGTGTGTGTGTGTGTGTGTGTGTGTGTGTGTGTAGGCATGTGTGGCCAAATATCCCTTGTTTTGCCAATTCTAGGAATTTTTCATACTGTATCATGTAGGTGGTCTATTCCCTTTCCGCCTTCTCTCCATTCAAGCAGATTAGCTTTCTGCCTTGACTTGTCTGACATTTAGAATTCCATGAAGGATTTCATCTAATAAACTGGTCTGCTTCTCAAGGGAAAGCATTTGAAAAACAACTGGTATAATTCTACCATGAATCTGTTAAGCCAAATCACCAGTGCAAAGAAAGACAGGGTCAAAGACATACTAAGGACTCTATAAGGAAAGAAATGATGATCCTTCTCTTGACATTGAATGGTTATCTACCACTTCAACTTTCACCTAAAATTCCTAAATTGATGACTGCTTCTGGTTTTGAAAGTAAAGAACATCTTAGGTTTTATTTATTGGGTCAATATTTTCCAGTTCTTGATTTTGAACTTTATCTATCTAGTATGTTAGTTGATTTCTAATTTTTCTATGGTGTAATAAAAAAATCTGCATTTCTATTCACTAAGAATTATTTCCCCATGGGAACATTCTCTGCCATTTTCAATCATGTTCAAAGAATCCTTCCATTTTGTGACACCATTTTATAGGCATTTAACACAGGATCACACATGTATGATCATTTCCATATCTTCCCTAGACAATGGTCAAAGTGTAAACACTAATCTCAGGAAGCCAGGCTTAACAAGTATATTCAAATCATTACACGAATCTAATTACAAAGCCAAAGATTCAGTCCTCTGCTCTAGCTAATTCTATGGTATATTCAACACATCTTAGTAGAGTGTTACCCATTTTAAATATAGCTTTTATTTTTGGCTTTATTTTTCTGGCTTTTTGATCTTCAGTTGTTTTTTTTTGGGGGGGGAGGGTAAAACTGTTAAAAGAATGATGTTACCTGCTGCTGAGTTCATGTTGAGAAAGGCACTATATTGAGGTGCAGTCTGAAACGTGACAGCATATGTAAATGTGTTGGTGACTCTAAAAATACATGGATAAATGATGCATGACATCCACAGAGTATGCACAACTTTGTATTTATATAGTACCTACATGTAGACATTAGGATTCTATTTATGCATTTGCCAAGAAAGGGAAAAGTGTCTACATATGTCTCGTAAATATGGATCCGGGCTCATGCCCAATGCAGATGCTGCAGAGATGCGCAAGTGGGGACAGGGGCTGCCGCTCTGGGAGCAAGCTGTCTATCAGATCATTTCCCCAGAATAGGTTTCTGGAAACATGAACAAAGATGATGGCCTATAGACAAAAACAGCAAAAGAAAATGTATCAAATACAAGGAAGATTCCTTTTCTGTGGAGCTTCAGCAGTCCTTCCCTGTAATTTTTGGAAAATTAGGAATCTAGAAATGTCATGTGTGGCTACTATTACTAAGCCAGTAGGCTAATAGAACCCAGCAAACCCATTTTCCCAGCACCCAAAGAGATCAGAGTTTACTGTACCTTGTATATAACCACCATAATGATTCATGAGGGAACCGCAGTGGCTCACAAAGAAAGAAAGAGCATATCACTGATGCAATATGTGTTTAAGGGCTTTGGCCTTAGAACCCAAAATCCAGGATCAGAATCTAGGTTTTAGTACTTTGGGACTGTAAATCCAGGTTTTCAATCCAAGTTCACTTATCTCTAATATAGGAAAGAGTGAGTTTCTCCCTACTATAGAGTTAAGCACAATTAAATGGTAGAATTCTGCTAACATAATCAGAACAGCAATGGGACATCATAAAATGCAAACGTAGTGGATATTCATTCTGTTATGCTTTTACTAATATTTATTTGAGTAAAGCAGGACTTATTTTTTCACTTGGGATGACATTTTATATATATATATATTTACAATATATTTAAATATTCCTACTCTAAGGTATGAATATATAATTCCCAAACAGATTAGTGCACACAACTTTTAAAGTAATTTGATTTCTTATAAGTTTTATATTAATATTATAAAGTTTTAGCATATTTGATTCTGTGAAGGGTTAGATTATTATATCTCATTCAAAACATCAGTGGTTCAGCCTTTCATCTCATGACAGTCAAAAGCTAAATCAAATTTCATGTGTATCTGCCAGCTGTAAGTTCAAATTTTCTTTGCAAATTAATACCCTAATGTGCTAGATGTGTATTCTGGGGGTAACAGAATGTAGTGCAAATAGCCTCATTTAATGAAGAAATTTCTAAAAGCCTATTACTTTCCCTTTGGTGACTGAGTTTAAAATATATAACTGTCCTTATCGAAGTTGGAAAAATGACTTACTTGCATAGTTATCAGTTTTTATTGCAAAAGAATTAATGTCCATAGCCACTTAATTAGCATTGTTTCTAAGAAGGTCCTGTCCTTATTGTATACTTAAGTCATAATGTTCCACAGTGCAGAATCCGTGTCTTGAATTTGGAAAACTTGGCTCTTTGTAAACTCGACTTAAAATCTAATCCATATAAAAGACATAAAAGGAACAAAATAGTGTGGGGAGATTAGTTTTTTGTTCCTTTCTGTCTATTAAGTCTTTGACTTTCCTTCATCCTCTCTTCTCCTTCCTTTCCTTCCCTGACAATCTCCTTGTTCATTTTTTTAATGTGAACAATGACATAAAAGAGAGATGGGGGAAAATATAGTGAATATACCAGGAGAAGTTGCTTTTGCTTACTACCTCACATCCCCCAGTTGAAGGATTTTATAGTTAAAAATATTTTACCACCATCTGTTCAAGACTCAGCTCCTACAGCCAGTTCAGCAGCAACTCCACCTCTTATGGTTGATCTTTATTCATCTATCTTAGGAAGCTTTACAGAAATATACAGTATATGCTAAGCCCATCCCTTATTAAGTATTACATGCTAGAATCATTGTTCTCTTAAATGACACAAGAAATCTAACTCTATTAAGGAGAAAACAGCATTATCTCTCTATCAGAAATTAATAATAAATGAACCATCTAAGTATTTCCCACAAGTAAATGGATATTCTTTAACATGGTGGCCTTGCTTACTGAACAGAGAAAAGGCTCACCATCATTTTAAATAATAGTGATATAATTTTAATAAGGTTGCATTTTTTATTAGGTGCATTTAAGCACTCTTTCTGATCTCTCGTATTATACTCAGCCGTTAAGCAGCTTTTTTGTGGAGCTTTTGTAACCACCTCATTTAACATTAGGTATATCTTTTAGTTTAATTAAAGCATTTCTCTCTTTCAGTAATAGTCGATTGTTTTCAGTTCACCCATTATATATAATTGTTTTCTTTGATCCATTCAAAACCTGGCTATTTTTCATGGCTAATTAAATCAACACTTGACCACTGCATTTAATGCTTAACTCAGTTTTATTTCTAATCTTGCCTACCTGGGCTTCCACACATAATACATCTTGAAAAGACTGCTTACTTTATTAAGTTGCATACCACCTACACCTTGTTCTTGTAGTAGAGTCAATGTGTATATTTCAAGAATTCCAGCAGAGGGCAGTCAAGCAAGAATAATCATTCCTATAAGAGGAGAAATTGATGATGATGTTCCCTGATATTTTTTTTTCAAATCAGAATAACATTAGTGTGTGTGTGTGTGTGTGTGTGTGTGTGTGTGTGTGTGTGTGTGTGTTGGGGATTGAGGGGGTGGGAGGAACAAATCTATCCTTGATGAGCCAACTGATTTCTCACTTAACCTCTCTCACAGCTGAATAAGAGCCACTGTGAGCGCAAGATAAGAGACAAGATATTTTCAAAACACTCCTAGTATTAAAACCAAAGCCATAAATTCTGTTATAAAAACTGACATCTTTATCACTCTCGATGTTGGCTTCTTTTATATTTTATGGATTTTATGAATAAGTTCACATCATTGAGGAAAATAATCAAACTTTTGAAGAATGCCACCACTTACCCAAACATTGTTAAACAGATTTTAATTTAAAAATAATCCTATAAACAAAACCAAACGGGTCTCAGTTTTCATAGGGGAAAAAATACGAGGAGATCTATTCTATGAAAGAGAGAGGAGATGGAGTTTCCAAAATGAATACCAGATTGTGGGAAGGTGAGGTATTCTTGTGAGGGGGAGGGGAATGAGGCCAAGAGGAAGAGAGTAGACAAATGAAGAGAAGTGTTGGAAAATGCAGTCATACTCTTTAATGTATGTATGTGAAAATGGAGCTAGGTAAATTGAGGGGATGGGTGGGTTTTGAGAAACAGGGGAGAACAATGAGAGGGGTGACACTGGTCAAGATGCATTGTAGTCAGAACCTGACATGTAGAATTGAAAGCCCTTTGTATACCTATTTAATAAAAAGTACATGTATTAACTCATGTCATCATGAGAATAAAGCTATGATATATTAAAACAACAACAACCCAAAGAAAGATGGAATTTTTCATCCCTAGAACACATTGTCTAAACAATAATCAACTCTCTCTACCATTTCTAATGACTCTCAGATACTTGCCATCTGATTCTTTCTTTCCAAAAAGGCCTTCCACCATCTGTGACCAGAAACATTGACTAGATTGACTGTCTAGGAATATGGATCTTCCATTCCTTTACCTCTGGTATGCTGGCTAATGTTCAACTGTCCACAGGGAAGGAGACCTAACTCACAGCTTGTGCCAATTTCCAGAAGTATAAACATTCACACTATGATTTCAAACTAGCAATGTGAAGTCAGTGAACTTCATGGGAGAGAGACACACTGTGACACATTAGTAGCTGATGTTTCCAGCCCCTGGCTACAGAAGACATAAACAACATCAAGGGTAAAATGCAGGGAAAACACAGAAGGTTCTGTTCTGAGTATTTATTTCTGACTAAATGTCATTGATTTAGCTGTGCATTTGCATAATTTAAATTTTGATGATGGCTATCAAAGTACTGAGCCTTTGACCATGAGCTTTTGGTGTTTAATAGGAAGTGACTTCAGCACACCATAAATACAATAAACCTGATAGAACACACTCTGGAAGAGAAGCAAGACAGGGAAGGCCTGGATGTCAAGAGTAAGTATCAATGATCTTTTCATTGAGGATATTTCATCATCCTTTACACTTGAGTTTTCTAAGCACAGAAAATTGTATCATGTTAATGAATTGTTCTCTCACTTGCAAAATTAATTTTTCTCCTATTAGGCTCCTGCTTTCATAGTGAATCATTGATGGGTCACTCTCAGGCTTTCATCTGCCCAATCTGTAAACCTCGATTCGTATTTAACTTTAGAAAAATCAATCCAGCTTATTTTCTTGGTGGTAGTGGAGTTTCAACTCAAGGCTTTGAGCTTGGTAGGTAGGTACTCTACAATTTGAGCCATACTACACTCCTCTACTCTTTTTTGCTTTTCTTATTTTTCAAATAAGGTCCTGAGCTTACAGCCAGGCCAGCCTAACCTGTGAATCCAGCTTTTGTTGGTTGAGATGAGGTCTCATGGATATTTGGGCCCAGTCTTTGATTTCTATCCCTCTACTCTCTGCCTTCTGAGCAGCTAGCCTTCCAGATGTGAGGCATCAGGCCCAGCTGAGAATTCACCTTTTTAAATAAATAATGGTATTTAAAAAGAAAATACATTTATTCATATAGGGCAAATCATTATCATTTAAAAGAAATAGGCATTGCCTTTATATACAAATGATAAAAAGAAAATATTAGAAAATATTTGTGAGACATTATAGCTTACTGAAACATTTATAGCTTTGGTCAGCTCACTTTTTGTCAAAGAAGTCCTGGAGCAGATTTTGAAAAAGGATTGAAAACCTATGCTCTCCAAGAAATTGAGACTGAATTAAAGAGACCTCTTGGGCTGGGAAGGTGGCTCAGTGGTAGAGCATTTGCCTTGTATGCATGAGGCCCTGGGTTCGATTCCTCAGCACCACATAAGCAAAAAGAAAAAAAGCCGGAAGTGGCACTGTGGCTCAAGTGGTAGAGCGCTAGCCTTGAGCTGAAGAGCTGAGGGACAGCGCCCAGGCCCAGAGTTCAGGCCCCATGACCGGACCCAAAAATAAATAAATAAATAGACTTCCTGGGCCTGAGTGTGTAGTAGAACTTTCCTAAAACATCAAGGCTCAGATTTCCATATGTAATATGCATAGATGACAGATAGACAAAAACACAGGCAAGCAGGCAGCCAGGTGGATAGATGATAGACTGATAGACTGGTTGATTGACAGATTGCTATATGGTAGATGGACAGATGATAGAGAGAGAGAGATGAACAAATAGAGACAATAGGCAGATAGATAAAAGGGGACACCCTCATGCTCAATGTTTGTTTTTGTGCTGGTCCTGGAGCTTTAACACAGGTCCGGGGCCTCTCCCTGAGCTTCTTTTGTTCAAGGCTAGTGCTTTACCACTTGCACCAGAGCTCCACATCCAGTTTTGGGGATAGTTTAGTAGAGATAATAGTCAAAGGACTGCCTGGGCTGGTTTCACACCATAATCCTCAGATCTCACACTCCTGAGTAGCTAGGATTATAGGCATCAGTCACTGGTGCCTAGCAATTCAATGTTGTTATTGTTGGTTTTTATTTTTTCATGCCCACAACCTTGTACATAAAATTCTTCAGTGTACACTCCGAAATTACCTTGCCTTTTACTTGAAATGCACATGCCTAGCTTTTACTAGCACAGCTATCCTACTAGGCACCCAGATTATGAGCTCTATCTACTGCGAAAAGCAGATGTTTTACTTTGGTCTCCATCAGTTTCTTATTCAGCAATTAGGAAGATAAGCACCAAGTTCAAACCCCAGTACTACCAAAAACTATATATACATATATATCATATGCATATATATCATATATAAACACACATATATAGATATATCATATACATACACATATATTATGCATTATATATGCTGTTCACATATAATCAGGCTATTTGGTTGTACTTAGCAGAAAGGAACAGAGAAAATAAACATTACTCCACCTTTCTGGAAACAGAAGTACTTAACACTTTGGTTTGAAACCTTCTCACTCTCTACCTGGAATACCGGATTCTCTGGCTTTTCTGCTACACACCCTAATTGAGAAACCTGTTCTTCCCAAATTGCTTATTACTAAAGTAGCCTACACTATCCAGGCTCTTATCCATAATGGGTTTTCTCCATCCCCCATTATCATCATGCTCATTCTTAAGAGTCCTTCCCTTTGTTTTTGGATTAGAGAAATTGTTGATCTGAACAGAATCTGGTTAATGTTCCCATGTTTTTCACTTTTAGAGAGGGAAAATTTCCTCTCTAAAACACAGGAAAAAGGAAATTTTCCCTGTGTAATTTAAATCTGACCATGTGAGTATGCTTTCATAATGTAGCCTAAGTAAAAGGGCTATTGCAAACTATTCACAATACTTTACCCAGGTTATCATTTGGGTATCTAATAGAAGTGCTACTTGAGTCTTATTTCTGACCTTTTACCCCGTTAAGATCATCTCCACTCTAGGGGCTGTCTTGACTCTCCCTTGTGCTTGACATCTTCACTGGACTTATTCAAGTCTCAACTCAATGTCATGCCTCAAGAATGCTGTTTTTGTCCTTCCATGGATTCCTGTTTCCTCTGTCCAACAAGATTTCCTTGATATTTGACTTTCTTATTAATTCATTTGCGTGTTTATATGCAATTTCTGTGTTCTCCCCTTAGGACATGAGTTTGATGAGAAAGAGGTAAGTGTGAGTGAGTAAATGAATGGATGAATGAATTATGATTGTGACACTTATCAAAACCAGTCATATTTATAACCTGAAACTTTGAATTTGGGTGTGAAAATGTTGAAAAATGATATGGAATTGTCTTTCTGACTCAGTTCTTAGCTCATTGTATCAAAATGGGTTCATGATAGTTCCAATGCAAAAATCTATTTAAATACGCAGTAAAGAAAATAAATTTGTATCAGAGACATCAATACTAACTTCGGAAAATAATGAAAAATAGGGGAATCCCTGAACAATTTTAGAAAGTCTTAAAATAAAGCTTTTATATATTGTATTCAAGACAGAAATACCCGAAAATAATTATTCTTTAGAATTTCAATATAGCTGGCAACTTCAGTAAAGAAAATGATAGTTTTGAAGGTTAGATTGTATCGTTGATACAGAATATTTGGAAGGTCAAAAAGATCCAGAAAACAGAATTGGGGATATTAAGTATAAAGAAGAATATTAGCTCTGTGGAGATTTTAATCACCTAGAGATTTCCTTTTGTCCTTGCGGGATAACTTTGCTTCAGGATGTCTGGCACTGTTTTTTTTTTAATTTTTTTAACTTTAATTTTATTTTCATAATTTGGGTTATAGTGTGTCACCAACATTCATGCTCAAGTTCAACTATCCAAAAAAGAGAAAAAGAAATTAAGGTGCAAGTTTTCCACAGACCTTCTAATAGAAGAGTGTCATGAGAATTCAGTGAAACAATCATGTTCATAAAATAATGTGTTTCTCAGTGGCATTTGTTCCCAATACCCTTCCCTTTTAGTATGTGTGTTGGGGTGCAGGAGAGGAAGATGTGTTTGCTGAGGCAATTACCCATTATTGTTGAATGGCCTAGCCATCCCCCGAGAAAACTCATGCATAATTTGTTTGTGCATAATATACTGTCTGCAATACTGCGCAGAGGGGAAAACACTTGGAGCTTCTTGCTCCTGTTCTTTCTTCTATTTGAACTGACCTCTTCTTCCACCCAGCCTCCATCCTCATCTCCATGTGGTCCAATCCAACCATCTTTCAAACTCAAGTGCTTTAATAACCCTTGCAGAAAGTGATGTTTCTTCCTCTCAACAATCCCTCACTTTATTGATCCTCTCATTAGACAGAAAATAAAATACTTAGAACACATTTTATCTCGTTAGGATATAACTGTCATGGGGTGAACAGCTAATGGGTTACTGGCCTCCTGATACTCTTTTTGAAAACTGCTCTTTTTCTCTCTCTCTCTTTGTCTTTCTCTCTCACTCTCTCTTCTCTCTCTCCGACTCATTCCACCCTCTCATCTCTCATGTACATGACGCATGCAGAAGCAAATATACTCCAGCAGCAATCAGGAGAGGATCTCCTAGCAAGCCATAGCACCTCATGGAGTAAACTTGTATAGGGTGGACATAGGGCTTACGCTAAGGTAATAGGACATGAAATGAAGGTGTGTGTGTGTGTGTGTGTGTGTGTGTGTGTGTGTGTGTGTGTGTGCTTGGGCAGGGGTAGAGGATTAACCAACCATGTTCCAATCTCTCTCTCCATGTGGTTTAGACAGCAAGACCTAGTACTGAAAGTGAGTAATATTACTCATCAACACCTAACTTTTCATGGCTGCCACTTTCTCAGAAAAAGGCAACACTGCTCATGTTAACCAGGAAGATCCCCCAGGACTAAAGGCTGCTACCTCTCTTCATTCTCTCATAATTCTTTTCACGCCGCACTATAGGGATGTCGGCTTTCATGCTGTTCTGCAATACTCCAGAATGCTCTACATTGAGCTGAATGTTTATGCTCTACCACCCCGGATTCACCTGTTGAAACACATTCTGCAATGTAATATGATATTTAGTGGTCAGACCTTTGGGAGGTTGTTAGTCTTAAATAAAGCCAATAGGATGGATGCACTAAGACAGGATGAAGGCTCTAATAAGGAGTTGAGAAACCACAGCTAGCTCTCTCCACCATGTGAGGATACAATATAAAGTCAGTCATCTGCAGATTAGGAAGCAGGTGTACCATGACCCCAAATACTCTGCCCTTGGGATTAGTATCTGTTATTTAGTCACTTAGCCTGTAATAATTTATGGTTTTCTACAGCAGCTCAAATGCTCTCAAATAGGACCTTAGTCCTGAGTGGTTTTTTTTTCTTTCCATGACTCCTCTCTCCCAATCCTGGTATGACCAACGCTCTCACTTTGAGTTTTTGAGCAAGTATCTATTCTGACATTCTGTTTAAACCTGTAAACTCCCTCCTCCTCAAGCTGTTTATTTTTTATTTTACCTGTATCACTTCATAATATTTTTCCTGTTTATAAATTAAACTTCTTCCTTTACTTAAGCTACTTCCTAAAAATTGTTATAGGTTGAACTAAGACACCATTTAATAAATTCAAGAAGGCAAAAGCCAGGTTCATTCATTTGCACATTGGAACCATCCTCTCTTGCTTTGTCATACTACCTTACATACAATGCACATTTATCTTAAATGATTGAATGCAACTGTGTTTAGATAAAATCTGACTTACTGAGGTTTTTGCCCCATGGTAAAACATATTATTGCATGACCACTGCATACGGTTATAAAATTGCACTGATGATGTATTTATTTACCTGTTGTTTTATGCCACTTGTTGTTAAATTGATTCCTGTATATGCAGGTCATTGTTTGTGCATCTTATTTTTCAGGTTACAATCATCTAATCACCCAGTTCCTCTGGTGGGTGGTGATATCTAGTTCTCTTCTGCTAAGATCTACAATCAGTGTATTATCAAAGTGCAATCAGCACATGTCTGACACAGCAGTGGTGCATTAATTTCCTTGCAAGGTTTGTTTTCAGCATTCCGGAAAGGAGTCAATGACTCAAAAGTAATGCAGAACACAAGAGAGAGGACATTTCAGCCCTCATGAAGGGATGTTCAACAATACAACAATTACCCATACTACACTGATAATGCCCACAGAGACCCTTAGAAGTCCCTACTGAGAATTTCAGAATTAAAAATTACATTACAAACAAATGGCTTCTGGAACATGAGCACTAGTGGTACAGGGGAAGGCAAACAGAGAAGGCGGGGAGTGAACATGGTCCAAAGACTTTATGGAGAGGTGTGAAAAGGGAACAATGAAACCACCATAAATGGAAACTTACAGTTTAAAAATAGAATGATAATGTGTGTGCTGTAGTGTGAGTCTGTATGCAAGACCTGGTCCCCAGTTTAGTGTTCTGGGTAGATGGTAAAGCTTTTAGGAAGTTTTAGGAACTTCCAATAAGTTTCTTAGGTCATTGAGAGTGTGCCCTTGAAGGGGATTAGGGGGCCCCATTCCATTGTCTCTTTTCTCCCTGGCCTTGAGTGGCTTTGTTCTGTCCCATACTTCTGCTACACTGTTCTGCTTCACTATAGACCCAAGGCAATTTGGCCCACCAACCATGATCTGAAACCTCTGGGAGCGAGAAAGGAATAGGTCTTTTCTCATCCCAGGTATTTGTTAGGGTGACAGATGGCTGACTAGCAGAGTATCCAACTTCAAAAATAGCACAGGAGGTTGGAGAATCAAAGGAAGCAATCCCAAGTTGGAAGAAAACTAGCTGCCCGTGTAAAGCAACTTTCTTGAATTGGATGAGGAAGGAAAAGGTCTCACTTAAATAACTGGAAAATTCTGGAACCTGTAAGGCAAAAAGTCACAGAGGAATTGCCTAAGAAGCACCAAAGTATACTTGACAAAGATGTTTCCTCTGGGAATATGGGTTTTCATTTCTGAGAGAATTCTATGTGTACCCGAGTGGAGCATTGAATGAGTGGGTGCCACGGGAAGGTTTCTCCTGGTGGAGTGGGGGAGATGTTTAGATCACTGAGGGGAGCCCGTTAGTATGATCCAATTATGAATGGATTAGAGATGGTGACCTCAGAATGAACTCCTGTCTCATTTAGTAGAGACATAGGTTGTGACAGGTAGAACTATTTAATATGTGAAACTATTTATCAATATACGTATACACATGAGTTGTGTTTACACACATTTTTTTCTGCACAGTCAACTGGGATGGTCTAGAACCAATGACATCCTAGAAAGCGATGTAATGAACACAGACTGTGTAACAAACCAGACTGTGGTTTCTGCTACCATTGTCTCATCAGAGTAACTGGAGATCCTTAGAGAAATGACTTGAGGCTTAGAATAGTAAACATAGGAAATTAGCCCTGCTGTTCAAAGGAAGTGCTCAAACCCACCACATCATAATGGAGCTGTGTAGAAAAAACATGGGAGTCAACTTGGAAGTTCCCAATGGCCTAAGAACAATATATACAAGAAACAAAGTTGTATTAGATGGTAAAGCATAATGCCGACACCACTGGGCCTATAGAAGTACATAAAGGAGTACATGCACAGATGAGTGAGAAGAAGCAAGGCCTAAATGCAGAGAAAAAAAATTTAAAAATTTATTTAGATAATTTTTGGCCCCTTAAGTATAAGGGATAGTGACTTCCTTCCAAAAAGTGCAGTCTGGAAAGGCAGAAAGAAGAAAAATTCACAGCAGAAATTCAGTGAGCATTACTTTATCCAGGTGTTTACCATCAACATTGATAAACCACATATCCAGTGAATATTCCTGGATAGCATGAGGGGATACCAATTAATTTGTGTGGCCTCCTTCCCTGAGACTTATAAATCAAACCCACTCAGGAGAAAAATATCAGAGAAATCCAAAATATATCTAACCAGTGATCCTTAAGTTGTCAGAGTCATTGAAAGCAATGGAAGTTTGAGATCTGGTCGAGGGGCTACCGGTGGTCATATAGTATCTTAGATGGAATCCTGGAACAGGAAAAGTGAAGGTATACAAGCTGGAGAAATCTGGGCCAGATGCAGTAGAGCTCACTTCTCTAATCCTAGTAGAACAGCAGGTAGAGATCTACAGGAAGACCTCATCTCAAAAACAAGTCAGTGAGGTGGATCACACATGTTATCCTAGATAGAAGGGAGACATAGTAGGAGAATCACTATCTGAGGTTATCTTCAGGACAAAAAAAATCTACCCAAAACCCATAAAACTCTATTCAAAATACTATTAACTAAAGCAAAAATAAAGAAAAGAAAAGAAAAGCTAGAGGTTGGTCTCTTTGGAAGAGCACCTGCATAGTATACATGAGACTCTGATTTCTAGCCCAAGAGCAAGCAAGCAGGAAAGGAAGGAAAGAAAGAAAGAAGAAAAGAAAAAGGAAAGAAAGAGAAAGGAAATGATAAGGAAAGGAAAGGAAAGGATATAGAAAGAAATGAAAAGAACAGGAAAGGAAGGAACTTAAAATAGGAACTATAGTTAATCATGATGAGCCATATTGATTAACTGTGATAAAAGAATAAACAAATAATTATAAAATATGAAAGATAACAATAATGGACAATATTAGTTTGCAATGATGAAAACACCACAGTGCTATGATAATGATAGAAGAAACTGTGGATATCTAGGAGCCCTTTCTGTCTTCCTTTGTTTTTTTTCCCCTGTAAATCGAACATAATCCTAAAATAAAAAGTTTATTTATAAAAAGTAATGAGAAGTTGGCTTCCAGTCCAAATCTGCCTTCCTTAAAAGAGTAACATCTCCACATGTATCTTTCCTGGCACTCGCAAGTATTTAGAGCATCTTATACTCACTAGTAACTTTCCTGACCCCTAATAGCTTGCATCCTAATATAGATAAGTCAGCCCCCTCCTTCGTCTTCCCTGTCTCAATTCAGACACTGGCTTAAGGCAAGGGAAAGGAAGAGCATTAGCTAGGTGAAACAGAAAGGGAGAAAGTTATGCTGGAAATGGCAGAGCCACTCATAATGACCTCTTGCCTTTCTGAATAGCACTCCTTATTGGGCACATCCTTCTGCTAAGATAATGTTTCTGGCTATATACTCTCAGTAGGAGGCTTCAGTTTAGTACTTATAAGCTGCTTGCAATTCCTTTGGAAAATTTATTGACCATTAATCAATTTGGTGAAAGCAAAGTGGCATTTTATTCCTTGGAAGTTAATCAGACACTAAGAAAATGACTTTGGAGCCAGGTGCCTGTAGCTCACACCTATAATCCTAGCTACTCAGGAGACTGAGATCTGAGGATCGAGGTTCAGAGCCAGCTCAGGCAGGAAAGTCCATGAGACTCTTATCTCCAATTAACCATCAGAAAACCAGAAGTGATGCTGTGGCTCAAGTGGTAGAGAGCTAGCCTTGAGCTGAAGAGCTCAGGGACAGCGCCCAGACCCAGAGTTCAAGCACCATGACCAACAATAACAACAAAAGAGAAAAAAGAAAAAGAAAAAACACTTTGGGAAGAGATTACTGTATATCCAACTATGCTGGTGGGCTTCCATCAGTATATGATAAGCCAAAATTGGTCATCAATTATTCATGAACACTAAGCTACCTGAGCAGTTAGGCTAAGCTGTAGATAATCTCCACCTTTTGCCCTCATTAATCAGCAGCATCAAACATCACAGCAGTTGTTTACTGAAGCTATGGAAGACCCCAGTCCCCTGAGGTTTCCTTCTGTGACTGTCAGGTGATCCTTCTGCAGTTTTTGCAAAGAAAACTATGAAAGGTCCATTCTGTCACCGTTATTTAACATCTGCCACAAACAAACTGACCGCGAGCACCCAATGGTTAATAGTGGTTTACATGGAGAAATGACATCGGCAGAATAAAAAGAAAATGCCTATTAAAGACTGTATGTCTAGCAACACTTTGTTACTCCAGCTGTAAAGAACATTCATATTTTTGCTATTAATAATCCAATAAGAAATCAGTTATAAGACTGGGAGAGCAAGGATGGTCTTACAGCAGGTTCTGCTGATAGCTATACAAAATATAGCCACATCTCCACATCTATAGATTACATGTGGACCACCAATCAAATATGCTTGAAAAAAATCCTTTATGTGTAATGTACATGCATGGGTCTTCTTTTTCACCTTTATTCCCTAAATAGCAAGGAACAACTTACACAGCACTTACGATTGCATCATGTATGATAAACAACCTTAAAGTATAGAAAAGGACATACCCAAGTTATATACAAAGCAGCTTCATTTTTAATAATCAACTTGAGAAGCATCTATAGTCTTGGACATCCACTGAGACCAGTCTCCAGCAGATACTGAGAGAAAAATGTATTTACTTTGTGTTTGATATTTCTTTGAGGTTCAAAGATATATATATATTAATAGACTTTATGCATTACTGATGGATCATAAAATCTTACATGTATCTGATCTCAAGCAATATTTTAAAAGTATTGTCATGCCAACATATGCTGAGTGCGGGGTCTTATGAAACCCTGTGTTGCTCTCCACAAGTTATGCTTTTCTCGCTGACATTTCATCTGTTGGCCTATATCCACATGGGCCCCCAAATGTCCATTGTACCTCCAGTCAGCACATTCATATTCTATAACAAAAAGGAGGCAACATTCAAATGGCAAGAAAAGGCCTTTTCATCCTAGGAATTCATATCTCAGCCAAGCTGAGTCTCTTATCTCATAATTCAGAACATTGCCACCTGTCCACTCTTAAACCAATCAGTGGTCCAGAGAAATAAGAATATTTCTGATGGTCTCTTTTGACTCACCATGGGATGAGATGTTATTATTCCTCCATGAAATCAGCAGCGTTCCAGCCAGGTGGAGGATGTACCCCTGTAATGCATCTACTCAGGAGACAAAGATCCAGAGGATGGTGGTTCAAGGACCAACATCTCAATGTATTATCTAGGTCCAGGGTCACACATTTGTGCCCCAGATACACAGGAGTCCATAAGTAGGAAGACTATAGTTATTAGTGACTGCAGTTTGAAACTAGTCTCTGGAAAATAATACAAAACTCTATCTGACTAATAACTGATTTAAAAAAAAAACAGGTGAAAAATCAGGCGGGGTGGGGGGGTGGAAATCAGATACCCTTCATTCAAACCCCAGTACTACCAAAGAAATAAATAACAGGACAAAAATAAATAAATAAATAAATAATGGAAACTAGGGTTCCAATTGGGGAAGGAGGCTAATGTTAGCTGAAACAAGGAAGACAACAAATGGCCACAAGTTAAAATTTAAAAAAAAAAAATCAAGATCTGGGCTGGAAATGTGGCTCAGTGGTAGAATGCTTGCCTCGCATGCATGAGGCCTTGGGTTCGATTCTTTGGTACTACATAAACAAAAAATTAATAAAATTAGTAGTAATAAAAAATCAAGTTCTGCCACATAGTCATTGATCCTGGGGAACAAGGAGAGAATCGATGGCTGAGTGTGCAAGTCCTTCTGGCTCTAACAAAGTCAGTGGAACCACATTAAGGAAGGGCAATGACTTGGGTACCTCTCCATACCAAACCCATAGCACCTATACTCAAGCCACAGAGGGTACCATGCTGACTGCAGATGCACTACCTCACGCAGGCCTGGAGCTTTACCTGATGCTTAGCATCACACATGGACAACACACATCTTATCAGCATCATTTACTTTCGCCAGAGGATGGTAGACTCAACTGGCTCAAGATTGCCGTGTCTCCAAGTCACCTTAGCTTCTGTGCACGCTCGAGAGCACTCCCAGACAGCCCAGAGCGTGCCTAGGCTGTGTTTCACCACAGCAAGGAAGAAGTGAGCAAAGGAAAAGGACCATAGAGAACATATGGAGAAGACCAGAGAAAAAACTCCCAAGTGCCTTTTCCTCCTTGGTGACTCCTCCAGCCTGTGTTCAACTCTACTGGCCACGAAATGAACCACGATGAACTGTGGCAATCATCGTCTTCCAGAGAAACTCACTGGAGAATCCACTCTAAAGGTTCTTTCTTGGGGACTAGCCTCAGAGACACAAGATTCTTGACACACACCAAACTTCCAGATTCCCTGAAGGACAGAAGGGACTCTGCCTATGCCACATTGCTTGTCACAACAACTGAGATGCAGTTACTTTTTTCAATCAACGTGGTAGGAAGCCAAATCCAAGTTCACATGGGTAAGCCCAAGGCCCACTGCACCAGGACCGTAGTCAGAGCTGTGCTGCTAACTCCTTTCTGCACAACCTCCTATCTAGCCTCTCCTAAAACCTGCACCTGGTCTTCTATGCCCTATTCTATGCTCCTCCTTTACTTTTCATGGTACTGAGGTTTGGGCTCAGAAACTCTCCCTTGTTAGTCATGTGTTCTTTTGCTAAACAATGCCTCTAGTCATGTTTGGGGCTCATTATTTTTGAGCTAGTGTCTTGTTTCCTGCCCAGGTAGGTGCAATCTCTCTATGTTAGGCAGACAGTCATTGTTGGAATAACAGGCATGGGCCATTGCCTCCAGCTCTCTGTTGAGAAGAGGTCTCATGATCTTTACCTCTGAGGCTGGTTGTGAACCTCCATCTTCCCAATCTCATTCTCACAAGTAGCTAGGATTATAGGTATAAATCCATTGGTGCCTGGCAGAGAGGGAATTTTAACTTGAAAGGGAAGAGAGAGAGGCTAAAAGGTACAGTACATGCTGAGCATATACAAGGTGTTGGATTTGATCCCCAGAACTGCTCCCCCAAGTCCCCCTCCCCACCAGACATGGAGGAATAGGGCTTTGTACACCTTAGTGTGAGCATGGAGAAATAAATGACACGTTTACAATTCTTGCCCCAAATCACAAGCAACTTTTCTGAGAGCGCTACAGAGCTATGATCCTAGTACAAACTCGCCCAAATGCTAAAGTCAAATTTTCTTCCTTAAAACACATGGCATTATAAAATTGATTATATAATAAATGTATTTAAAATGTATTATAAATCTTGGCCAGTAAGTAATAAAATACGTGACTACCCTCTTTACGTGTTGAGAAGGGTACAGTCAAAGGGTTTAATAACGTAACCACAATTTTCAGTATCTGTAAATTAATACATTTCAAAGGAACGAGAGGAATGAAATGAAACTTAATTTATATTTTAAAAAACCCAAAGCATTAAAGATTAATTTAAAGCTGTAGTAATGTACTGTGATCTATGGGAATATATATAAAAGAAATTATTAAATGAAAGCAAATGTAATAAACATTACAGCTTTTCATTTTATGTATGTAAATTTTCCTTGAGCACATGACTAGCAAAGTGCATACAAAGAATTGTATTGTTAAGATCAGCTAATGAAATATACCCTTCCTTATTTAAGTTAGTGCAGAAGTCGGTAGCCTAGTAGAGATACAGGCATATTCAAATATCGGTGGCAGCTAAGATTAAGTCCCAAGATGCAAAAGCTTTCTTAATAAGGCTTGCAAAAAGTCTCTCATCATTGTTCCAAGAAATTATAACAAAGTGTGTCCAGGTATGATGCTGAACATTTGTTTTTTTTTTCAAATCCTTTGCTTGTTGCTTTTTCCTTGGCAAAAACTAAGGCTGAAGCATAGCCACAGCACAGAATATACAAGAGGGAAAACAATTACTTCAGTCACTCTTAAGAAAGGAAGCAGTGGCTCACGCCTGTAATCCCATCTGAGAACTGAGAATAAAATCTGAAGACAGACCAGTCAGGAAAGTCCTTGATTCTCTTATCTCAAATTAATCACCAAAAAGCTGGTAGTGGAGCCATTGACTCAAGTGGTAGAGCACCATCCTTGAGACTTATGGATACAAATCCTGGAATCCAAGAGCAATTAC
Source organism: Dipodomys ordii (assembly GCF_000151885.1). Lineage (NCBI taxonomy): Eukaryota > Metazoa > Chordata > Mammalia > Rodentia > Heteromyidae > Dipodomys > Dipodomys ordii. Next base: position 13,755,669 of record NW_012267228.1, read on the forward strand.
TTTCAGATACACTACTTTCAAATAAAAAGAAACCGATATTGTGCAACATGAAGAATGATTGATTGATGGAGGTCCAGGAACAGATAGCAATAAGTGAACTCCCAGTACTGAGTCTGTATTCATCAATGATCTCTCTTTCTCTGCGACCCACCAAACAACAGCAACAATAGCCACAGCAACTCAGCCCCATTATGTTTAAAGTCTTGTCTTAAAACATCACAAAGAACGGTGATTTTCTCAAGAAAGATTCTTCAGCTACAGATCCTGCAGAAAAGAAAATGCTAGTAATAAACTCAACTACAAGGTTTCTTCTAGCAAGAAGTATCTCGGGCATCTGAGGGCTGTGGTTTGCTTAGGTTTTTACAGTACAGATGCAGAACAAAGGTTGCTCATAAGGAGAAGTCCTTAGCAAATCAAAAGAAACCGTTTCTTGTTGCTTGACTTTTTCTGACTCCCACAAGTTTCTCCCACAAACCTCCCAGATTGACAGGAATGTCTAAGTGGGAAAGGAAAACTCAGTATAACACAGAAAACTCAGAGAAGGAAGCAATTTCTCCTATAACTTCAGAGCTAACTTAACCACCATTATATGTTGATGATTCAATCTTATAATCACCAGTATAAAAGAATACTTGTGGAATAGACTGATTCCAAGAAAGGTATATCGAAGTTGTAAAATGCTATCAGATTGGTCTTTGCCTTAAACAAATTCAGGACATCTATCTTTCTATCTATCGATCCATCTAGCATATAGTTCTTGGATAGTCAAACAAATCACTCACCATTTTCAAGCAAAAGTCACCAACTATATATTATTGAAAAAAATTGCAAAACTGAATAATGTCCAAGGTCAAAGGTGTTTCTGGTGTCACGTGTTATTTCATACAAGGATTGTTTGAAGCATAAACTTGACCTTGATTATGTCTGTTTACAGTTTCTATAACCATTTTCCCCCTTAAATATATCCCTGTCCTTTTCTATTCTGACTTGTTTTCCTCTCTCAGCTACTACATTAAATATCACCAAATATCTTTCCTTCACCATGACCCTGGAATTCTTAACCTGTTTCCTGCATCTCATAGCTCCGCTCCTTCTTAATATGATAACTGGGAACTTCCTCCAGTAAATGATTGAGAAAGGGTTCAAGAGAAAGTTTTTTAATTTGGGCTGTTTTTATTGGCCTGCATTAATAACACATGGGAGTTTCACTGTGATAATTCTGTAGATGTGCAGTGTGCTTTAAACAAGTTCACCTCTTCTACTAAACTCCTTTAGCTCTCCTTCTCCCTTTTCAAACTCATTTGCAATTGGAGGGTTCCCTTTTTAATAAAGAACGTTGGGCTTTCCAACTCCTAATACCAGCCTGAAGCTATTATTTACTAGGAGAGCAGCTACACTGTGATTCACTATAGCTATTGAAATCTCTTTTGCTTTCTAATATGGATTCCCCATAGTCTGATACAGCAGAGTGGCGAAGATTAGCTGGTCACCAAACAGTCTATCTTAAATCTGTTATTTCAAGAGGCTGAAGCCTATGATTCCTATCATAAGAAGTTAGAATAAACCTTGTTACCAGTTGTCAAAGCCATAATAAGACTATTATTTTCTTGGCACAGTAAATCCAAATTTTATACTCCACAAGCAGTGTATACCTAGGATATTTGTCTAAAAATTATCCAGACAGCAATAAGTACAATATCAAGTACTTAGAGCATGTCAATGTAATGCACAATTATAGCACAAGAGAGTTTTACAGAGACTAAAGGAGTCATCTTTTCAAAGCAACTAACCACAGGATTTTCAACGCTAAATGAACTTTTTCTACCTCAGAAGTATTGTTTGTGAGCCAGGCACTGCTAATTCATACCTGTTTTGCTAGCTACTCAGGAGGTTGTGATCTAAAAGATTTTAAGGCCAAACTGGGCAGAAAACTTGGCAAGATTCCATTGTCAGTCAACCAGCAAAATTCCAGGCAGGAAGCATGGCTCACATGGTAGAGGATCACCCAATCAAGCAAGCCTTGTTCAAATCCAAGTACTGCCAAAACAGAAACATGTACAAAATTTTAAAAATAGATTTGAATAGTATATAAACTGTTTTTTAAAAGGAATGCAACCTGAGTTGCTTAACCACAAGTAATCCCACACAAAACAAAGGGACAGATATTTGATAAACCCCAGGAACTCAGCATAGTTGTTATGTCTATTGCACATGTACAGCTACGTACAGATCACCGTGAGGGAAACAGAACAGAAAAGCATCTGCACTCTGCTCGCGAGAGAGCCTTGCAGTCCAGCTGGAGATGGGACATGCTGTCTGCTGAGAAGGTGAAGCTCACAAGTGGCTCTGTGTATTCTGCCTTGTAAAAGTTACTTGCTGACTGGCTGTGCCTTTCTTCCCATTCTACATAGGAGGAACCTATGGACTTCCACCCATGAGTCATGGATACTAGAGTTCAAGTCACCCTAGGATCAAATCCATTTGCCTCCCATTGCAATCCAGGTTCCTAAAAAATGTGGCAAGGAAGGATACAATTAAGAGGCACCATATGTGACCAAATTTCAGAAGGAGGAGAGACTCCAGTGGCATCGATAAGAAGCTTTACAGTTTCTTTATTAGAAAGAGTAGAGGGAGCATGCCAGCTGGCTAGCTGGGTTACCAAAAATTGCTAATTTAGAAAATGTTTAAAATAGCTAGCAAGTACTCCGATGTAGTTTATCATCATTCCTATTTACTTCTAAAATATTAATTTGGTGTCACTTTCAGCAGAACAAAGGAGTTGAGGAAAAGTTAACAGGCTTGTTTAGAGCAGGATTTAAGGTATAAACATAACCTAGATTCGAGCTGTGTAATTTAATAATAAAGTAGATCGCAGAAACTTTTTAAAATTTTAGTCTCTTATTAAAAAAATGGAAGAACAAGATTTAGCTACAGGGTTTTTGGGGGGAGGTATTGAACAAAATAAATACCATCATGCATTGGGCATACAACAATGTCAGATATACATGGAAATACTTATGTACAATAATTAAAGATTAATGCAGAAAACCAAGCATAATTCAGACATAAGCATCTAATAATAGCACCTTGTATGATTTTCCTAAAGTATCTTCTGGGTTGACTTCCATTCCTGCTCTGAATATTTGGGCAACAAAAGAAGAAGCAACTCTCCCAAAATACTCACACTTATCTAAACAATAGAGGTTTCCATTTCCAGATAATTCACAGGATCCATTGCCATCAAATTCAGAAATGCCACATTTCCCTTTGTCTACATATACAGTAGTGACATAGTAATTTAATTGTGAAGTTACTGTACCAAATCTCACGAGATTACTCCAAATCCCACTCTAATGCCATTTTGTTCCATTAACTTTTATAATCTCCTGGCACTTGATAAATTCTGAATTGTGCCATTATCTGAATATGACAGCCTTTAGTGAATAGAAGCAAATGGAGCTTTATTTGTCTAATATTTCAATAATAATATAGATGAAGGACAAAGGTGCTTTTATTCTATCATTTAAATAAACAGACTGTTTAGAAAATTTTAAGTAGGTGAATTATGTTTTATTATTGTTAAATGTATTTCTCTGGGCAAGATTTGTGTGTGTAGATATTTTATTTGCACCTTCTGTGCTTTGAATTTTCTACCTTATCTACTTACAGCTACAGTGAGGCGTTGAGAGCTATGCAGAATGCTTATGCCAAAAATAGACTGAATAAATTGGATTTGTGAGGATGGTAAAATCTGGGGTCTGGAATCAAGAAGCCCCCAGTCTTGTCCTGATAAGAAGGAAGTGGAAAACACATATTTCCCCTTGGGGGCTCAGGATGTGATAAGTTGTAGGTGTCCTCCAGTGTTAGATCTTCCACCAATGCCAATCACTTCATGGGACCAAGTTTTGATTGAGTCAAGCATGAGGGCTGACAGCAACAGCAAAGGAAAACATATAGAAGAGGGACAGAAGTAAACCGTGACGCTCTGCAAGGTCTTCCTACAATGCTGGATGACATCTGCTGGACACATTTGAATAACCTTCAGCCCTCACACTTTGAGGTGTTCCTGTTTTGCTGATGAGGAGAAGAGATTTAATTTGGGGATCTGGAAATTCTCAAGTTTCCTGTCAACATAGGTTGTTTATGTACGTTATTATCCACAGAAACAAAGCAAAATTATTAGAAGTGCATACAATTTTAACTCTAAATGAAGCAAGAGATTTTTACATGTATTATTCTCCTCTCACTCACTTTTAAGTGTATGCAATTATAAATGAGATGAATGATGGGAGCTTTATTTTTTATTTATTTCACTCATTCATCAGCTATTCAACAAATGTCTCTTTTTTATAGTTTTCTGTAGACAAATTAAATGACTTGTGTAGACTCTCTTTGTTATGTCCCATTGAAATAGAAAGGAAGCACAGCATTGGATTAGCTACTCAGTATAAATGGCTTTTCTGGACACTGGGGATTGAACCTAGGAACTTGTGCTGGCCTTAGGTTTGTATAAACATCTTCTTACAAATGAGAAATGCAAAGCAAGGGAATGGTTTGCAATATTAGCCACACATATTTTATTCTTTTGAAAGGGAGTGTCAGGACAAGACACAGATAGGGAGATGGCAAAATTCAAATAGTCATAAATTGAAGAGGAAGATGTCCCAAAATTTCTCTCCATATTCAACTACATGAGTTGAAATGTGTTAATACATTTTATTGAATATATGTTAATATATGTTTTCCCTCTCAGTTAGTTATACTCTAGACTTGGTCAAATTCTCATTTGAAATGTTACATGAACACTGGAAAGTTGAGCCTTATTCAACCTCTCAGCAATCACTTTTATCAGCTAATCAGATCCACACCTAGTTGAGATTATGCACACAGCTCACTCACATGAATGAGATGACTGGAATGGAACCTGCCAGAACACCTTCAGTGTGTTTCAGTAGAGAAGCAACTCATATTAGACAGGCCTGTTCATTATTTTGTAAGATTGTCCATACCTAACAGACTCTTTAGTTCTCCGGGCTCCTATATCCTCAAGGGACTGGCACAACTGAAGATGCCCCTTCCCCACCGGAGGCATGTCCTCAGACCTCCCCCCACCCCCTGCCCAGGGCATGCCCCAATGTTCTTTGGATATGATCAAGTCCTATGTATACTGTTTGTTCCAGTACATACACACCTGTGAGAAAATTTGACTTATAAGTTAGATACGACAAGAGATTAACAACAATAACTTGGCTTCTTTCTCAGTCAGGATGGCTAATTGTTGCACTCTGCAGGCTCACCATCTTCCTGTGGTATGAGGTGATGCAGAGCCTACCTACTGAAACTAAGTGAGGCGAATGGCACGGGAATTGGATGGAATGTCAGGCTATCACTTTCAGAAAGCCCAGCCATGCTCTGACAGTGACAGCATTCACAAACAAGTCTACTAAGTGACTCGTTAAGTGACTCGTTGTAGAGAAGTAAATCAGCCCAGAGATGCTGGATGGAGGGCTGATTCCTGTTCCAGCTGAGGTGAATTACCAGGTTCTGTCAGACTGCTCAGAAGCAGGCACAATTTTAAACCTGTGATTTGCCTGTGGAATTTTCTATGCCACCAAAACCCTGGATAAAAGAATCATGGGAAGTCACAGACTACATGGAGGCATGACCAATGTCCTCCAATTATTGTTACTATGGCCAGCCAAGGGCTCTTTCTGTGAGAACCACTGCTTGATGTGCTAAGATAAAACAGTGCAGCAAAAGTTAGCCTTGTCCACCTTACAAAGTTGTCTGGATGAGTCCCCTAATAATAAATATGCCCTGAAAATTTCTCATCTACCTGTATGGTGCAAATGCATGTGGTCTGCTCTAAGTCTAGTTGTATTTTTTTTTCCATTTCAGTCAAGGCTGGTCAATCTCCAAGTCTAATGCTTCCAGATCGCCTTGCCTTTCTTTTCCTTGCTAGCCACATGTTCACCTTTCACTCTTTGTGAAGAAAGAGGAATAGACAGGGAAGAAATGTCCCCTCTCTCCATACTTCAGATCATCACAGAGAAGGACACTGAACCTTTCTCAGGTCACGATGCACTTTTGGCCACTGGCCTTTCTTCCATGGGTCAAGAATGAATGACACAGCACAGTGGTGAGCCTTCTTCTGTGTTACCTTCTCAATGTCACAGCACCAGGTGGCATGGAATTTGACAGGCTAACTGGGATCTTATGTTACATAAACTCTGTACATTGGTAGCACTGAGAGGTGATGAAAGGCAAACGTTAAATGTGTGGAAGGGACAGCATTTTCTTTTATCATCTTCACTGCTGCATCCCCATATCCATCTATAGATGTGGTTTTTCTGGATCTTTACCCACTAAAATGTTCTCATCTCCAGAAATCTCTTTTTTCCCCCCTTCTTGATTTGTATAACACTAATAATTCTGCATTCTCAGAATACTTTGACATTACCTAGAAAGGTCTCGAGTGATTTTAACTTTATTAAATTCATAATTTAGGGACATACTGAGATTCTTTTCCAATTAGTCTCTATGTATCTTCAAAGAACTATTTTATCTCAGATCACATCAAATAAAACTGCTTACGACTTTTTTGTTTGCTTTATAGTTCTTTAAAGGACACAAAGACATCATTTGTGAAGAGCTGATCAAATGTCAGAATTTTCTTTTGGATCCAAAGGCTGTGTTCAACTGAGATTGTATTTGAAGTTCAATTTATTTAAATATCCTGCTTGATGACTGACTCATGAAAGTGGTTAGAGAGAAAAGACTGATGAGGATAACATATTGTTGTTTTTGTTCTTTTCAGTTCCTTAGGTTAAAAATAATTAAAAAGGTATTTGTCACTGATGTAGACAGAAAACCAGGTAGTGTATGCAAAATTTTTGGTTGTCTGTCTTACTTGAAATAGAAGATTTTAGAATTACAGACACTAAAGATATGGAACCAACCCAGATGCCCCTCAGTAGATGAATGGATCAAGAAAATGTGATTATATATATATATATATA
>NW_012267228.1:13764602-13772875 GCF_000151885.1 Dipodomys ordii
TACAGAGGGGTTACAATTGCATGGGCAGGATAATGCGTACATTTCTTACCAAGCATTGCAGCCTCCTCCTTTGTTTACCCTTCACATCCCTTCCCAGGAAGGACTTGCTTTTAACATTAGTGTCTATTTTATGAACTCCAAGTGAAATTTGAGTCTCAAACACAAAGTGCCTTTTGTTCAATGTTGTACTTAATTTAAGAATTTCTCCTATTAGTCATGATGAGATAAATGGTACTAGATTTGCATCTATTCCTCCAAAGATGTAAGACCAGAGGAAATACATAGGTGGGAAAAGTTACCAAGTTCTGGACAACAAGGAAAAGAAGAATCTATTTTTGAGAGTAGAGAAACACAAAAGATGAGTTTACATATTTGTTCAAGTTTTAGGCAGCTCTTTCTCCCACCAATACAGAAACGTAACACAGAAATACAATGGCAAAGTTGCTGAACAAATACAGGGACTGGAGCTAGAGCTGTTGAAAAGGGTAGGATTTGTAGTACAGAGTTAAGGGGAAGATGGAACTAATGGTACAAGGAAGGGAAGAAGCAGTTTTCACCATGAATGCACTTGGCTAAGGTTTGAGTGTGCAGGCAGAGGCTGAAAGTCAAGGAAAGTGTTTCAAAGTGTGGCCTTCAGGAGACTGAACATGGAAGGCAGGTTAAGTTGGTGTTGGGAGCCAACTCTGGATCAACTGGATGCATGGTATCTCCCCAAGCATCATGGGTATTTAATTCATATCTAAGGAAGGGCATGATATGGACATAGCATTCAGGTTCTAGAGCAAAACTGCATTGTAAGACTAAGAAGTGAGATTACTCACTATGAAACAGTGCTAATCAACTGCAAAGGATTGAAAGTTTACATTAGGTATTTGTTTGCTAGAACAAAATTCAATACTCTTTGTTAAAAAAGAATATGGATAGCCTACATAGCACATCATCTACAATATCCAGTGTACAATTAAAAATATACATGGTTGAAAAATCAAGAAAGTGTAAGCCATAGCAAAGAAAATAGTTGATAAAAGCCAGGATATCACCATTTCCAGGGAATAAAAATGAAAACCATCCTTAAGTCCAGTAGAGTCAAGTACAGCAAAAAATAAAAAAGAAAGAAAGAGAGAGAGAGAAAGAAAGAAAGAAAGAAAGGAAGAAAGAGAAAGAAAGAAAGGAAGAAAGAGAAAGAAAATGTAAATTGGTGCTGGTGGCTCATACCTGTAATCCTAGCTACTCAGGAGGCTGAGATCTGAGGATTGTGGTTCAAAGCCAGCCCAGGAGACTCTTATCTCCAATAAACCACCAGAAAACCGAAAGTGGCGCTGTGGCTCAAATGGTAGAGTGCTAGCCTTGAGCTGAAGAGCTGAGGGACAGCACCCAGGCCCAGAGTTCAAGCCCCATGGAAAAAAAAATGTAAATTGGCTATAGAGAAGGAAAAAGATATATATGAGGCATAGGAAAAAAAAGAGGAGCAAAAAGGAAGAGAGAGAAGAGAGGAAGAAAGAAGGAGGGAGAGAGAAGACAGAGAGGCAGCGAGAGGCAGAGAAAGGAAGAGAGAAAGAAGATAGTTTCCAAACGCCTTGTGCTCTAAGAAATACTGAAGAAAGCTCTCTAGGCTAAAGAGGGATGGAATCAGATAGAAATTTTCATCTACCTAAAGAGAGCCTGTGAGTGAACATAAAAGTGACTTTCTTCTCTTAATTTCTTTATAAAACAACCAATTTCCTCTCTTCCTTCCCATTTCATTCTGTTTGTATCTATCCTCTATCTATGCATACAGACATATGCACACGCATGTACACATTGCTTATGAAATTATGACAACTATAAATACAAGAATATAAAAATAGTATAAAAGAATACATAACTGACATTATGCAGTTAAAAAGTGATTTCCTATCTCATGAAGTGGAACAGTGGACTACATTAAGCTAAGAATGCATTTTGCAACCCCTAGAGGATCTAAGACCTTTCATAATAAACTCACCAGCAAGTGTCATTTAAATGTTTATTTTCATATCATTTCTCATTGGCAACCTAAATTTAAGTGCGCAAAAATAACTATAGAATATAAAAATAATTGATTCAAGGTAAACATATATTGGTTATTAGAATAGCTATTGAAAAGATTTTACTAAATATTAGAGATTCCATTCCACCACAGAATGAATACTTTCAGGAACAATTTACCTTGCTACAATTTGATATGTATTTGGATTCAACTCACTAGTTCTTCAAAGAGCTATATTCCACAAATTATAGTCTTCAACTTTATTGACCTCAGTTGGCGACATATCTATATTTATATATTGATTAGTCTGCCATTTTACATGTATTTATTGTTTTGAAACATCATAAAATAATGTCGAATTTTTAAACAAATAAATAAAACAAATAATCAAGTGTGTATTATTTGTTAGGATGCCCCTAGCTTCCTGAATTCAATCCTATTTTAACTAACAGAAATAAGAACATGAAATATGATAACCTTGCAGGCTTTTCTCTTGGCTCAGCTTGTCTTCTGCTTTAAGGGTAACTTGCCCATTAAAGATTCTATTTCTGGACCAGATTTTGATCAGGAAGTAGAGATATTGAGACATAAGACAAGCAATGTATTATATATATATATATAGAGAGAGAGAGAGATTGGGATTCTAAAGTTTGAAATCTAATACTAGGCTTCCAATAATCATCTTCTAGTCATTGTAAAAGGAATAAAAGTAGAAATCACCTACAGTTCAATAATCACAAAGGGATAAATTATAATGAAAAAATCCATAATCACCAAATGGAGAAACGCCTATGAAGATTTGAGGAGCTGGGATGCTCTTGGGAGAGAAAACTGGAAGCTAGTCCGGTTATATGGATATAGAACATACATGAAAAATATCACAGCATCTTGCAAAGGCTTCCTCAGGGCCAGGGGTCACCCTATGCTCAAGCAACAGCCTGACTTCTTTGCCTGAGGGATGATTTTTTTATATCATTCAGAGATCCAAATCATCTTGGAGATGAAAGCAAACATCATTTCTGGTGATGAATACTATTAGGAATATGGCCTAATATTAAAACAGAACTGCAAATAAACTAGAGAAGATACTATGTTCAGAGATGTCTGTGACTCAGTGATTTGATTCTAGCACCTATTGTTCTCTCCCCATTATTTTCAGCTTAGATCTCCTTTAACCCCTCTGTTATCTTTGATTTACTCTTGTTATCTTTCTCCTCCACGAATATGTACATTTTGGAAAGGATTGCATTTCCAAAGGACAATGATTAAGCTGCTGAGATAATGAGACGATGTCCCCAAACATAGGAAGAAGGACATAAAAACACTAACTGTAGGAAAGCGGCAAATGGAAGGAACATGGTCATCAAGATACTCTATGGTTTGGGAGCAAAGGAAATCACTATCCCCAGTTTTCTGACACTGCCTTCATTTTGGGCAATCAGGTCAAATGCTGAGCGAGATCCATAACATGCTGCCACAGAAGTTGATCCGTGTGTGTGTGTGTGTGTGTGTGTGTGTGTGTGTGTGTGTGTGTGTGTGAAGAAAGGCTTAAGTGGAAGATCCTGGTGAAGAGATGCAGGTGGAGTCAGAGAAGGAAAAGTTGATTCTAAGTGAGTCTTGATGTAGAGATGAGGCAGAATTTTGAGAAAACATTTCTAAGATTGTCAATGACAGGCCAGCAGATCCAGTACTTAGGCTGGAATTCCCGCAGAATCTTGATTTGGGGTGGAAAATACTCCACAGAGATCTGACTATTCAAGAGCTTGCACGGCTATTAAGGCAGGAGGACATTTATCTTACTCTTTACCATGGGAAGGGAAGGTTGTTTTCACACGGAAATTGGCTGATTGAGGTGATAATTCTGGCAGGAAAGTACAAGAGGAAATGAAGTTGAGATGGGGAGGAAATAAATACATGGCAATCAGATAATGACATTGGTCAGACAGAGACAGTGGAGGAAGTGAACCATTGGGGAAAAATAAATAAACATTTTTCATGAGGAGAAAAATGACAACTTTTAGGAATAATGAACATGTCTACAGGTTATACTTTTTATTTTTAATCTTTCATTATAAAAATTGATTAGTTTTTCCTGAGCACCTAATGCCAAATGCTGTTTGGAATTATATTTTATATCCTTTTTGGAATATCTACAGATAATCAAAAGAACTTGAGCTGGCCATTGATGGCTCATGCTTATAATCCTAGCTACTCTGGGGGCTGAGACCTGAGGATTACAGTTCGAAGCCAGCCTGGGTAAGAAAGTCTATGAGACTCTTATCTCCAAAAAAGCTGACAGGGGCACTGTGACTCAAGTGGTAGAGCTCTAGCCTTAAGCAAAAGAAGCTCAGGGTCTGGGGCCCAGGCCCAGAGTTCAAGCCCCAGGAACAGAAAAAAAAAGAATAATAATAATGAGAAGAATTTGAAATGTTTTATTGTTATTACCAATGTTACAAAAATGCTTTTCAAAGTAACCGCTACAAAATGAACTTGCAGATAATGTAGCTTACAAAGTCTACTTTCTCATTTTTGTTGTAAGCCAAACAGTCCATATATATCCTTCAATATATTTTTGTACATCTTTTAAATATTAATCCCAAATGATGAATGGCGGGTGTGGAAGGAAGGGAAGGAAGAAAACTTGGTTCATTTGAAAAGAGTTCATTATTTTCACCCTATGATAAATAAGTGCTCGCCTGAAAGAGGTTTTATTGTTTTGAACCACAGGCTTTATATTACCTTAGGAAAAAAAAAAAAAAGAAAGAAAGAAAAGAAAACCACAGCTCTCCTCTGCAAGTTAGATGCTCCTGGCAGCAATACAAATCTAGCACCACCCAGGGAGGGAATGTGTTTGCTTCTTTGCTTACTTCTGTCAGGGTAAAGGAATGCTGGACACCGAGAGACCAGGGAGACTGCAGCTCACAGCACCCCAGTCCCACACCTTCGCTCTCCTCCTTTTGGAACACACAGGTAAGCACTTACCTCCATGGTATTCAATGCAACATCCATGGTAAGCAAGCTTTGAAAGTCAAGTTCATTGCTTTGAATGTTTCCTCAGCTCCTCTGGGAGCTCAAGTTGAACTGGCTTGGGTAGTAAGGCTCTTCCAGAAAAAAATATCTTTCTGGGTTTTATTGTTATTTATATCTTTGTACATTATTTTGCTGCATGTATTCCTACAAATTATGCTTTAAAAAACACTGAAAGAGCAATTGATTATTTGTTTGCTACAAATCCAGGTATTGTTAGTTAGTAATCTGTTATTCTTTCATATTCAAAAACTAAAAGTTGTATAGCAATCTTTGCTGCTGAACAATGAAATGTTATGTTGCTATGTCATACAGACTTTAGTTCTCCATGTCAAGGTTTTAATGGAACACAATGGGATAAAATGCAACTCTAAACAGTAAATTGAATTATTATAGAGAATTTTTTTCTAAAAATATGGCAGCTGTCTTTAAATATAAAAACCAATGTGGTAAATTAGAGTTCCTAGTGCATTTTTATATCCCAAATTCTGCTTCCCCTTAGATGTCAGAAACTGAGCTGGAAAAGATAAAAGTAAGAACAGCTGAACACTTTGAAAATGACAAAAATAACATTTCTTGGCTAAAAGAGGGTAAGTCTTTTTGCTCTTGACTTTTTTTTTGTATCTTGGCATAAAATTGTACATTAGTTGATAAGTAAGAGATAACATGTGGAAAGGAGGGAAATATGCTCCAGGAGTTCAAATGATTTTTGGAACTTCTCATTATCTTTTTATTTTATGCTCATGTGGTCTGAATGTGACTATGTAGAACCCAGGGTATTTGGTGTTGAAGTTCCCTATTTTCTATGTTACAGCAGATTTCTTTATTGGTAAGACTTACTACCCATTTTCAATTCAGCTATATCTTCCCTTTGGAGGTCTTATAACACTGTAGGTATTTCTCCTTTATAAGCCAAGAAGACGAAGTAATTCTGAAGTGAAACCTTTTTAAATGATTATTTAAATGATGTGATTACAGAAAGAAAAGCAGATAATAGGAAAATGATGTCTACAAATAGAATCACCATTCACTGCATTAGAGAAGCCACTTTCCCAGGGGAGAGCCACGTCCGCTAGGGGCAACAGCATGCCTAGGCAGCTGCTTGAAATATACACAGAAATCAATATGTTCTCCTGTGATGAGTACAAATTCGGGCCCTTTTCAAAAATAGGTTTAAATGTGTGATTATCTACTAGAAGGCTTGCTTTTATAATCTTTGGATTTTATGAACACCATTAGTGTCTCTTAAAGGAAACCGATTTGATCTTTTATCTAAATAAGCATGTTGTGACTTTTTTTAGCATGGCAATAATCTTAAATTATAACGAGTATGTATTACAGAAGTACACTTAATATAGGATACAGTGTGACAAATGCATAGTAAAGCCCACCAAAAGCACACGCCAAAACCCTCTTCTATTAGTTTATGTTAATACTTTTTAAATTTTAAAAAAAATGCAAAGTGACTGCTTTTGAGTAATTGAAATCTTTAAAAGTGTTTTGTAAGGTCATAGAAGATTCTAATAGCTAGATCTATGAAAAGTTATATAACTCCCAAATAATAATACTATATTAACAACATTTAGAGTGTTTATTGACAATTATCTATGACTATGCTGAGTCATAATGACAATGTTCTTATCATTAATTTGCCAATGGGAAAATAAAGCCTACAAAGAGTTCAAGCAACTTGCCTAAAATGATAAAAAAAAAAAAAAGGCAGTGGAAGAGTTGGGGTTGAACCACAGATTGTGTAATTCTCATCTCTTGAATTTAATCATTCCCTTACATGTTCCAAAAGAAAAGATAATTCAGTGACTTCTCCGGACACCATCATTGCTAAAGAATTATTTCCCTGCAGTGTTAAGCTTACCACCTCCAAATTCATCATACCATCAGATCCACTCATATTCTTAATCCCATCTTACTTCTACTCTTATTTTTAAAATTTTAATTTAACAAAGTCATTTCTTCTGCCCACTTGCCCAGCAGTTAAATGAAATAGTGAGAACTCATCTCCTTAAAAGATTTTGTTTCAAGATACAAGTAGATACAAAATAAAGTGGTGTCAGAATCATTTCCTTCAAAAAGCTATAGGGCTACACAATCCTCTAACTTCTTTTTTATCAAGAGATATTTTAAGTAGAATCTTCTTAAAACAAGAGAGAAGAAAAAAAGTGAAAGTGAATTAAAGATCCTTCAGTGTTTTCCTTGTTGAAGAGATCTATTTCCTAGAGTGAAGTTTATGTTATTTATTTTTACTTTAATTACTCCATATTGTAGTTTCTAGTGTAGAAATAATGATGAAAGTGATAGACTAATCATTTCCTGAAGAATTTTTTTAAAAAATTATGTCCATTAGGTACAACTTAGGCATTGAATTCTTGTAATCTATAAAATCTAATTTCCCAGGTGACCTGTTTTATCTCATTTGGACACTTCATTTAAGCTACACTCAAATTATGTTTATAATATTTCATAAAAGGAAATTGAGCCAGATGCTAGATGACAACATCTTAATTGGGAATTATCAGGATGAGTTAGTTTCAAACATAAATGTCTTCCATTTTGTGCTGTTAAGAGAAAAGTACATGGGTTGGCTTATAAAAAAATAAAAAGACAAACTGGTATAGCAGATGACCACAGCATGAGCAGCCAGGCAGACATGGTTTTAAATCTCTGCTCAGCTAGATATCAGCTATGTGACTGGAGTATTTACTCCACTTTCTGATGCTTGGAAAATAGGCTACTGGCTTTGTGAGGTTATAAGAATGACTTTCTATTATTTCTGTGTTTCTTTACTTCTTCAAAACATGACTCACGCTAGCAATATTGTTGAAAGCTTAGTTTCTACCTTGGAATGTTTTGATAGGATTTAATGCATTTTTTTTCTTTATTTGGGTCCTTCTAACAACCTGGGGTACAATAGAGCTGTCCTCATCTCACACATGAGAGGATTGAGACTGAGTATTGCCCCTTACAGGATTTGATATGGAAGAGAAACATCAACTAAAGGGATAGGAAGGAGCCGTAAAACCGTTGCCTATTACGGTTCAAAATGACAGCATCACCAGTGTCTGCATTGCACCCAATTGTTCTTCTATAGTATCTCCTGGTTTTCAGAAGAAAGTAGAAATCTGGATTTCTATGTGAAATCTTCCAAATGTTAAAGACTAAGTAACAATCAAACGTAACAATAAAAGAAAGATAGGTCCCATGGTTTCCCTTATTTGCAATA
>NW_012267228.1:13773155-13795252 GCF_000151885.1 Dipodomys ordii
GGAGGATTGGGTAGGGGAGCCTGGGGAGGATGGGAAGGGATGGGAAGGGGAAACAAAGGAGGAGGGTACATGCTTGATACGAAATGTATTCATTGTCTTGTTCATGTAATTGTAACCCCTCTGTACAGTATTTTCACAATAAAAAAAAACAATAAAATACCATGCAAGATAAACAAAACCAGGTTCTGTGGGTCTTTTGCAGTCTGCAAGCTGTCAGCATGCAGCTTCTGCTCTAGGAGTTTGCATCTCTCAAACATCATCCAATAGAGTTTCCAGAAAACTAGTTTTCCAAAAGCAGTGCTGCATTGTCATCCAGGTTATCTCTCTAAGCTTAGCTTATCGATTTATCTTTTATCTGTCACTTACCTGCCCTGGATTTGTTTCTCTATCTGTCATCTATCTATCTACACACAAATACACATAGGTATGTTTATTTAGACATATATGAAAATTCAGGATAACAATCATTTGAATTAAAGATGTGGACTTAAGAATAGTGATAGAGAAGTAATTTATCTTTTGAAAGACTGCCTGTCACAGGCAGGGAGTGAACACAATTATCTCCGTGTACCTTTAGTGCAGCAAAGTGGTGACTTCGCATCTTGAATATACGGGTTATAATTTAGCCAAAATTAGTAAACATAAGCAACGAATCATCCAGAATACTGGAAAAGAGCCTAGCAACTAAGGTCCCATATTCTTAAAGTTTTCCTTCATATCTCATGCAGAGATTGAAGTACCATCTTGTTCCTGAACTCCATGCTTACAAGGAGATGGGGAAAGCAAGACTCTTTCTTGTATTTATTGACATTCATAAATCTACTAGACTTTGCTTTAATGCTAAGTAAAGGCCATTTATTCACTTGCTCAAAAATTAATTTCATGCCATGAACATTATAATAATTCCAAAATATTCCTGTGTTCAATTTATAAATGAATGAGCCTTCCCCCCACCCCCCCTCCGCTCCCCACCACCTTGAACACAAACAACATGCTAGGCAAAGACACCAAGGGGCCAAGGAAGGAAAAGGTTGCTTTGGAGGAGCCTAGGTCTGCAAGTGCTCTATTACAATGCCTGCATATGAATCCATGCAAAAGCTGTCACTCAGATGATTCTCACTTCTAAAAGGGCTTTTGTTTAATGTCTAGCTTAAAAATTAAGCCACATTAATGCACATTTAAAATTGTTAATTTCTGTGAATAGCATAGTTTGAGAGTCTTTTAATTCTGTAAACACAGGAAACTCCTGTATGTTAAGTACTAACCAAAATGAAGTTGGAAAAGGTAACAACTAGAATGATATTTTGCTTTTTTTTTGTTTTTGTTTTTGTTTTGTTTTGTTTTTGGTTGTGGGCTTGAATTTAGGGCCTGGGCATTGTCCCTGTGCTCTTCAGCTCAAGGTTAGTGCTCTACCACTTGAGCCACAGTGCCACTTCCGGTTTTTTGGTGGTTTACTGGAGATAAAAGTCTCATGGATTTTCTTGCCCAGGCTGGCTTTGAATCGTGATCCTCAGATCACAGCCTCCTGAGTAGCTAGGCTGACAGGCATGAGCCACCTGAGCCCAGCTTGCTTTTAAGATTACAAAACATGCCCTCAGACGTTATATAAAAACATACATAAGGGCACAATCTTAACCTACTTTGCCTGCCTACCATGGAGTACCATAAATCAGGTCATTTGTAAAGAAAATATGTTTATTCCTTATACTTTCAGATAAGTTAAAAAGCCCATATTTACTATGGGCCTTTCTGTTTTCTCACCCCATTCCTGCATGTGCTTTTTGATGGAAAATGACTGATCATAAAGAACTCATCTCCACGCTAACAGCCATAACTTAGACCCATCCTTGCTGCAGACCACCTTGAATCATCTCCCTTCCCCTTTCCCCTGAACAAATGCCCCAGTGATCTGGCAAGAGAGCCTGAGACTAAGGCCACATTGGATGCAGACATCCCTGATAAACATAGAGGCTCTTGAAAACTTCAAACATCTCGGTCAAAATAACATGGCTCACCCACCCTGCCTCCATCTCACCCCACTTCCAGCTTCCTCTACCCCTGACTTCACACTTTCTGCTGAGTATTTAAACAGACCCAAGTTGTAAGGGGGAATGCACCATCTCTCTTTCAGCAAGGCTGAAGAAGACTTGGTTGCCCTTTCCAAATCACTCCCTCCCTCCTTCACTCCCAAATCATGGTGTATGGAGTTCGCTTATTTGGATTCCCTCGTGACTCAGTTTCCTTACATTTCTAGGGCAGAGGACAGGCTCTACCCTCAGTAGACATCAAGAAGAAAAGTTGACAAGGGTAATTGCCTTGCAGCTTTTTTTGCAAGATGCTGGGATAGAGAATGGGGTGGAAACTCTCCCTTAGAATTACCAGTCAAGGATGTCTCTGAGGAGGAGATTTTTGAGCTGACTAAAATAATGGAAAGAAAGCAGGCCTGCAAAACCTCAGAGGAGCATTCCAGTATGGGGAGTTCACTGTGCTAAGATTTTATGGCTTTGGAAGCTGGACAGGAAAGAAGGATGATAAAAGTAAGAGAAGGAGGGAGGGAAGGTGATTAATCTGGAAATAATATAAGACCTTGCTGGTCAAGCAGGATTCTTGATTATTTTCTCCTTGACTGGAATGAGCAGCCAGTGGAGATTCTAAGCAAGGGAATATCAATAATTAATGACAGTGTGAATGACCTATGAATGTTAGGGGAGAGAATCAGATGAGAGTGAATTGGATATAGAGCCTTTGACAAACTGGAGACAATAGAACTGCCTGGTGCCTTGCTGTTGAGCAAGAGAAAGAAAGGAATCCAAGTCAGAATTCCAGCTTCAGATTCCTTCATGGAATTGCTGGGTTGAGATGAATGAGAAACTGAGTCAAGAAAGGAGAACCAGAAGATGTGAATGGACAGGTCAAGAGGAAAGGGCCTCAGAAACAAGAAAATTGTCACTTGGGCTAAAAGCTGTATGAGTATATGAGATCAGTTGATACATACACACACACATATATATATATATATATATATATATATAGAGAGAGAGAGAGAGAGAGAGAGAGAGAGAGGGAGAGAGACAGACAGACAGAGACAGAGACAGAGAGACAGAGACAGAGATAGAGAAATGTATACAGGGAAAGTGTCCTTGAGATTTTGTTTAAATTTACTGTATGAAGAGGTATCCATGAATGAGGGGAAATGGTGAAAAATTAAGTAAAAATATCTTGGTAGAAGCAACAGCAATTGTGCAGGTTCTGTGTAGGACAATAATGCATCATTCTCTGAAAAGGGAGAGAAATGAAAGGTGACTGGAACATCTTAATCCAAGAGAAAACTGGTGTTTCATGTGAATTGGAGGAACCTTCAGCCAGGAATAAACTTTAGAACCATTTCATAGGCCTTCATCTGGATTTTACATTCCATTAATCTCTTGATCCTTAGAATGTCTACTCTAGATTTAGTTCACATTGTAGTGAAATGTATCCTGCATCTTATTAAAAAAAACATGTAAGGAAGAGGCAGAACTTTCCAAGGATAGCATGTTACATTCAAAATAGAGCAAAATTTTAAAAAGAACTTCATTAGCTCTTAAGAGAAAAGTTACAGGCACTAAATCTGGTCGTGTTAATGAAAGGGGGATTTATTGGAAAGTGTGAGAGTGGCTCCGAGTGCGGAAGGAAAGCTATGTGAAGAAAGAACTGACCTAGCTCTCATGTGCATGAAAACAAGACAGTATATCCAGGAATAAATGAGCCTATCGGTTACATAGACTTTCCTGTCCTCTCTTCTATACCTTCAAGACCCCGAGTCCCTAGGAAGAAAGGTTAGTGTCAACAGCTTTGTTCACAAGTCTATTTCCATGGCAGGTAAGGCAAAGAACCTTGACAACAACATTGCAAGGCTACACCCAGTAAGAGGTAGTCACCTCTCCAAAGGCACCATAAGCACTACAGAGCAAAGACACCATGTGGTTGCAAAATAACATCTGCTCCATTACTTCAGTAATGACCCGACTTCCAGCACTTTTCTCCACCAGAGATAATATTTTCTTAAGAATCTGATGAAGTGCTAACCATTTCAGGAAGGAGAGTACTTATTTTAAATGTATTAGCCTTCTCCTAAAGTTCAAATATCAGAATCATTTTGACTATATGACAATGTTATTTTATGTTTAGAAAGTTCAGGAGAAGATGAGATGGTCTGTGTCTCACAGGACAACAAATTAAAATCCAGTAGCATATTCTACAGCTGCAATTTCTTTCCCAGTGAAATTTCTCTCTCAGCCTATAAAGAAGTAAGTTCATTTCGTGTAAAATGATGATGTTGATCCCAAAGCAATGGAAGACCTAGAAGATGCCATGTCAGCCTCCAGACCATGACCAGATGAATTAATCAATGCAAAGTCCCTACTGGTTGTTAAACAGCAGATTTAAAGACTCTCTTTCAATGATGATAGGGTAGTAGATCAAATCCAGAATGATCTTAGCTCACCATTATTAATTGCAATTTTATGAACTAGGAGTGAAGCAATCCATAGAGACTGGGAACCAATCTATCCTATCTCAACAGGAAGAAGAAAATTGTAGATAACTAGAAACAGACATTTTTACCTTTCAGCAGAGCTTTGCAGTGGAATCATTCATTTTCCTATATGTCACAACAGCCGTTGATGTGATACACCTAATCAACATTAGTATAAAGAGCAATCTTATAGTGAGAGGGAAAAAGTCTCTTATGTTCTATGCCTCAGGGATAAGGACATTCCATTTCTTGTAAATTCTACAAAGAGATACTTTACGTTTATATGATTATGGCCCATTTCTTTCGTCTTTGGAACCGCATTTAGAGGGAATATACTCTCTAATAAAATGCACCTACATGAGGTGTTCACCAGACCATTAGTGGGGAAAAAAGAAGAAGAAAGGATGCGAATAGGGGAAATGAAGACATCACTCTACAGCTATAAATCATTTCAACCATTTTTGCCATTATTTAAGCCTGTCGAGAAGTAAATGTATAGCAAAGACAAAACAGCAAGGGCAATGGCAGTAGTTTTGTCAGGATAGAACTTGAAGAAAAAGTACAAAGGACAAATCATAGAGGTGGAGATTAAATAAGACATCAGGATATTACTCCTCCCAGATAACATGTCCACACAAGCCAGCACTGAAACAAAATAGCTGTAGGGGTGCTTGTGACTTCTAATGTTCAACAACAAACAACAGAAAGAGAAAACCTGTACTTTTGGCTCCTCCCTCACTCTTTCTCTTGCCATATTTTTCCCCTGACTTTTTTTTTATAGTTCAGGGTGGTTTTTTGTTTTCTGGGGTTTTTTTTGAGATAAGGTCTCATTATATATTCCCAGGCTGGCCTCAGATAAATGATCTCCCTTCTTCAACCTCCTGGGTATTGGGATCACAGGTGTGTGTACATCAGACTGAGCTTCAAACATTCCCTTTGTATATTTACAAATTCAGCATTAAAGATAAGAAGCCATCTTCCTGAGATATATCAAAGAAAGTAAAATATCTTGAGCATAAATCCTGTTATAGATAGATAGATAGATAGATAGATAGATAGATAGATAGATAGATAGATAGATAGATATAGATATATATTCTCCTGGAGGATGAAGACTATAGCAAATTCTATAATCAGACCACAAATTAATATAAAAGAAATGATCTTTTTACATGCATATTAAAACTAATTCCTCAGACCAATGTATTTTTATACTGTAAAAGAGCTCATTGTTTTATACAATAAATGTAAAACTGATTAAATTAGATCAACACATGTTTACATTTCTTGTAAAGCACAGACTTATAGCAAAGAATATATAATAATTCCCATGCTTGAGGCACTTATAATTCAGTTGGAGTCTTGCTTTCCATGAAAGTCAGACAATCACAAGCTCTTCAGCTGTATTTGAAATACAATAGGATATGCAAAATTAATTTGTATGGAATTTTTCATCATCAGATATCACACAGACCAAATCATATGGGTATGTCCAAATCCTCAGATAGATGCAGATTTCTCATAAAATCAGAACTGTGTATATGTGTGTGTGTGTGCATGCACGTGTGTGTATTTGTGTGTGTGTGAGTTATTTTTAATGGACCTAGCAAGTTTAACCTAACCCTACTACATTAAAGAGTCATTTTGGAACAGCAAAATTAATTTAAAAATACTAATTCAGGTAGCTTTCATAAACTTGTTAAAAGACCTTCAGTATATTTTTTATCACCCAATCTTTTCACTTTAAAAAAGTGTAAAACCACTATTGTCTTCTTTAGAAATGAGGGGAAATTATAATAGAGTTAGAGGTCCTTGCTAGCTGGTAGGAGTTTACTTTTTCTGAGGGAAATCCCTGAGTGAGTTTATTTAGCAATGAAAGAGGAGAGGAAATTATAGAAAGGTCCTTACTCTTTTCTTCATGGTACAACTACAATGTTCATATCCAACACATTGTTAAACTTCTCAATGCTGTAAGGCTGCACTCAGAAAGTACACAGTAATTCTATGGATTTTGAACTCCAGGCCCAATAACCAAGTACAGATTGTATGACTTATTCCACAGAAGAAAACGGTTGGACTTCAGTTTTACTTAAAAAATTCAGTTGTCATCTCCCAACTCTCCTAATTGTAACCATTAGGAGGAATAACTAATTCTCATGACTTTAGAGAATCAGTTCAAATACTAATAAGAAATCAATTATTAACAATAGCCAACTGAGATTACATGCCACACAACTATATTGCTAGAAAAACGTATTTTATTACTGTCCATCCTCTCTCACCTTTTAGCAATATATATATTAAATATCTACCACTTGTAAAAATATATGATTGTTTCCATGAGAGAATCAAACATGAGTAACACAAAAGGTGTCTTCAATCAGTATATGTATGGTGAGTGGCAGTAGGTAAGAAATGCTCACACGTGAGTCAACAGTATAAATAAAGCAAAATGACATGAATGGGAATATTAAATTCCTCAAGGGCAAGGATTTGTCTGGTTTGTTGATCTCTCTGTTTGAGCCACCAGATGAGTCCCTGCACCACAGTAAATGTTCAAAAATAATGTAAATATAAAAAAATCAATAAACTCAAACAAGATCCAGGATTGAAAGTTGGAAAGAGAAACCCTAGAGATCGGACAAATGAGGCATTGAATTGGATAAGTCATGACTAGAGTGTTCTAGGAGCAGCCAACACTGGGTGTGTTCTGTGAGTGGGTAAAATCTATGTGTGGAACCTGGCTTTTCAGAGCAGGTTGAGGAGCATACATGGAAAGTTATGCAACAAAGTGAAGCTTCTGTATGCCTGAGGCTGGGGTTAAAAAAAAAGGCAGGAAGGACCTGAAGAGCACAAAAGCAACTCTGTGCTTAGACTGGTGACTGGGAGATCATGATGAAAATGTGTTAGAGGAGAAGAGGCAGGGAACAAAGTGATGGTTAGGAGCATGTTGTATCCACAGATGAGAAGCAATATTCTCTGCATTGAGATGTGTTTGTTATGATTGTTCTGGAAATGAAACCTGAAGGACCGATCCTTAATTGAATGCTGACCTCAGGACCTTAGTCATGGATGAGAGAGAAAGAGAGAGAGAGAGAGAGAGACAGAGACAGAGACAGAGACAGACAGAGAGAGAGAGAGAGAGAGAGAGAGAGAGGAGTTTTCAGAATGAAGAAATGGCTGGATTTAATTGGAATCTCTAACATATGTCTGTGTTTATGACTTTATCTAAATTGCCTGTTTATTTCAGAAAGATAAGAAGAACAAATGACAAAAATACTCCCACTGGTAAACATTGCATGTCATAGATTTTTTTAAAAAAAGATCTACATTTGTGTGTAAAGACAGACACATGTGTGCTTGTACTTCTAATATGATCTGATTATACAATGTACTATTTAAATAACACGTTTTCCTGAGTGACAAATGGATAGGAATGCTTTTCTAACTCTGTAAACACAGAATTACATAGATCAGAGATTACAGTGCCAGGCCCCTAGCTTAATATTCCAATCCCAAACCCAAGTATGTTTCTGTCCTAAAATCTATTCTGTAATATAGCTGAAGATAGATACAATAAGCTCCTCATTTGTACTCACTCCAAAAACTGAAAATTAAAGACTGGCAAGTTTGGAGAAATCTCTGAAAAGTGAATAGTGTACCTCTAAGCCTAGTATTTGTGTGGTTGGATTTTCTAAACACCTATTAGAAGCACAATCCCAGGGAAATGAATGGGAACAAGAACTTATTTATGAAATTAGGCAAAGATTCAGCAGCTGACTTATCTGTAGATTGTATGATTTAATAGTGCAGAATGAATCATAACTTTGTAATATTGCTGCATTCATATTTCAGATAAGAGTTGGAATTCAGCTCCCACAATAACCAGTCATTTAAGACACAAAAGTAATTTTATGGATTAATCATTTTAATATCTTCCCTTTGACGCTGGCTAACTAAACAAAAACATGGCTCAGGGAGGAGGGAAGTGGGAATCTTATTTTGTTTGCTTATCTTTGTGAAACAAGCACTTGAAATAAAAAATATCACATCAAAGCATGGGGGGGAGCTCTGGTGGTTGAATCCACTCTGATCAGATTAAGAAAGAGCAATATACTTTTGCATGGTTAATAAATAGATCAAACCCTTGCAAACCTGAGGATATGTGGATGCCAAATCCGACTTTAATTTTCAAATATCCCTATCCCTCTCCCTATCTCTAATATCATCTCTTCAGCAATAAAATTGCATTGTATTGGTTTATCATATTCAGCAACTCTAGTTCCTTTGCCAGCCTTGGACATGATCCTGAATTTTCTTTGTATTTGTAAATTTTTTTAAAAAGTCTCCTGAAATCTTTTAAGTAGTAAGAATTACCAAAGACTAAAAGATACCACTGTATAGAAAGTTTTAACCAGAAGCAAACACCTTTCACAGAACCTCTGTGGATCTATAAAATGATACTGTAGGAAGTGCCAGATTTCTTAGTAGATGCCACACCAAAGGGAAAAAGCAATTATCAGAATGCTTATGGAAGGAAGTATTTAAACCGCTTGTTTTATGCAAGAGAACAAACCATCTCTACATCTGCAAAGAAGCAGTTTAATGTGACTCAAAACATTCTGATCACTCTCTCTCTCTCTCTCTCTTTCACACACACACACACACACACACACACACACACACACAAACAGAGCTTCACAAGGTACTAAGACTTTTTTAATGCTAAGCATCGTATTTGAGTCTAACCAATTGAAACCACAGTAATTGTATGAATGTGTCATAGTAAGACACAAAAGTAACAATTTGGTGGGATGAGATTTCGGCAGCTGAAACATCTAAACTTTTAATATCTATAAAAATATCTAGCTTTATTTTATTTTCCTTTCTTACCACTTTTATTTTTAAAATTTGATCAATCATCTATTAATCATCTATCTGTCCATTCATTTACACATCCATCCATCTTATCATCCCTTTGTCTACCTACCTATCTATTTATTTTTATCTAGTCCAAGGCCAGCATCATTTTAAGTAGCACATACAAGTTCTTTCAAGCCTTTGGTTTTCTCTTTTCTGTGAGGATTCCATATAAAGCTATGCAAAAAAAATCACATGTACAATCATTAAAATTGTCCAACATCAAATCTGACAAGCAGAGTATTGTCCTTAAGTACAAATTCATTTTGTTTTCTTTTTTAAAGTAAGCAGGATCAGACAGAGATTGAGTTCTATCATTTTCAAAGGACCTTTTGGAAAAAATAATATATTTTTTAATTCAGTGATCAACACACAGTGGTTAACCCTCTTACACAGACAAAGAGATAGATCACACGCAACTTATTATCCACGTAAAAATGTTTACTCTGAGGGCAATGGGAGAACATTAAATAATATGAAGTACAGAGAAGGCTTAACTTTATTAAAAAGATCTCTGGCTGCAGGATGTACTGGAGGGGAGAAAAAGTTGATTGGTGGTAAATGGTGGCTAGGCTTGCAAAAGTCCAGTCTGAATTAAAACAATGACAATGTGAGTTATATTTCATAATTTCCTGGTCAATGGACTGAATAAAATAATGAGGACTGAGCCCAAGTTGCTGGGTGAATCGTCACACTGTTTCTTCTAAGTAGATTCCATCCGGTGTGAGTTAAAATATTAAAGTTTTTTCAACTACCTTATTTGAAAATGTGTATTA
This sequence comes from Dipodomys ordii, assembly GCF_000151885.1. Taxonomy (NCBI): domain Eukaryota; kingdom Metazoa; phylum Chordata; class Mammalia; order Rodentia; family Heteromyidae; genus Dipodomys; species Dipodomys ordii. The sequence goes on from NW_012267228.1 coordinate 13,783,368, forward strand.
ACCAATATGTGTTACGAATGATGAGTTGCAGAAACCAGACCTCCAGTTTTAGAACTTTAGTCACCTAAAATTAGGTGAATTCTATTTTCTAGTGTTTAGAGCTTGTCTTACTCTCTTCGGGGATACAGTTGGCTAAAGATTTGAAAGAGAAATAAAACTAGGGTTCATAACACCATCGCTGGCCCGAGTTACTTGAGGGCTTATGGACAAAAGGAAATCTATGATAAGTAATTAGTATAAAAGATTCATTTGTTTTGTCTCCACCTCATTACAAAGTGAAGAAAATGAATATTCTGATGAACGTGGCTTTCCATCTTTCCCCCACCAATCAGAATGCTAGTGTTGTGAATTAATCAGAAAGCTTAAAGAAGATTCAAAATTCTGTTGATGGCTTAACAACTTGTTAACATATGACAGACAGAACTGTGTATGGTGCACAGGGAAGCAAATTAGGGTTGTTGTTACTTCCACATGTTGTTTAGGGTTACTATTCTCCTAAAGAGAAAATAAGTCATGAGTAGGTATGGCAGACAAGGAGAAATGAAAAGAGATATATTTATATGTAAACATATTGTTTCATAAAAACAAAACCTCATATAGAAAGCAAAATACAACACCTTTTACTGAGATTTAACCCAAAAGGTATCATTGGATGAAAAGACAGAACATGTGAAAATATTTCCATTCAAGTACAGATGACATTGGAATCATGCGGAGTCTTTGGAATTCTATCTCCATGTATTGGAGATGTTGACCTTGGTCAAATTACTAACATCACTGAGTGATAAGCCAAAACTAATGATGGTGCTATAGCACACACTGTTGGAGGTCTCCCTAATGTTCCTCAGTGTTCTCCATAAGGAATTTGAGTTGCCTTCAGGATTCTAGCCATGGTCACCAGTCCAGTGGAGCTGGACCCATCACCAATCTCACGAGAGTTATGGGTGCTAATCAGTGTGTCTCAGTCATGGTAATATTGTTGTACCTGCCAATGGTGGCTGTAGACAGTTGGTGAAATCATTAGGCACAATGAGGGATGAAAGGTCAGCCCCTGGATGCTTTCATGATAGTTTTACTTCACTTCGTCTGCAGGAAGGCGAATTGGTTGTTTTACTTTGCGTCCCTTTTCTTTTGCGGTTTCTAAGAAAGTTCACAAAATAAGAACGTCGAGTCTCTTTTTTTGCAAATGCTTGAACTTGAGAACACCGTCTTAAAACCATCTGAGAAGCCACAGTGAGCACAAAGTTACATAGCTAACTTAAAATACCATAAAAATAGGGGGGATTGAGGGGGAATCTGAATTTTAAAAATACTGCTGAACCATGGATTTCATCTATCTTGGAGCTGCCTCACTTCGAACACTGAGAGGTGAGTAATAAAGGATGTTATTTTTAAGCTTCTTCAGAGTTAGAATGTTCTATTCTTTGCAGTTAGGTGGCCCAGTTAACCCTGTAGCATGAGTAATAAGGAAAGGGGACAGATACTTCACACCTGTAATAACAGCTATTATTTTACCTCTTTCTCTTAGGCATTTTTTTTGGGGGGGTCTGGTCATGGGGCCTGAACTCTGGGCCTGGGCGCTGTCCCTCAGCTCTTCAGCTCAAGGGTAGCGCTCTACCACTTGAGCCACAGCACCACTTCCGGCTTTTTCTTTTTGCTTATGTGGTGCTGAGGAATCGAACCCAGGGCCTCATGCATGCAAGGCAAGCACTCTACCACTGAGCCACCTTCCCAGCCCCTCTCTTAGGCATTTTTTGAGCCTCTTTCTTCTTGCATCAGGAAATGGGTGATTTCTTATTCCTTGTTGTATTCTGCACACCTACAGCAATGTCTGTCAACAGGGGGTGCTTACAAATATTGTCAAATTGAAAGAGCACAGAATCTAAACATATGCACATGTTGTCCTACAAGGGCTGTTCGTGAGCTAGTATGGACAGATTGCATTAGCAAATGTTCCATAATGAACGTTATTAGAAAAACCAAGGTAATTAACGTAGTTTTCATTCTAAAGCAAAAACACAAATTTCCATAATTTTAAACACTAGAGCAGCATTATTTTTGAACAACTTCACATTTCTACAATACTGAGAAACAGAAATGAAGATTGAAAAAAAAGAACCCGAACGCACAACAATGTGTTCATAAAACTAAGCTTACTTCAAATAGAAATAATACATATTAAACCTTCCTTCTTCTATTTCTCAAGGTATACCTTTAGCCTTATATTTGCATTCTTGAGTCCTAGCTACGGCTTGCATTTGTTTCTCTCACCCATCAGAAAACTCTGCTCATTCTTTTATTCCAAGAGTCATTTCAGGTTTCAATGGACAACACAAGGAAAACTAAGCAATGAAATAGTAAAAGGTACTATTCATTTATTTGACCAGGACCAGAAAACCAGGCCCAGAAAAATCTTTATTTTTCTTTTTGATAAGGTTTGTAGACATACGTGTACACACACACACACACACACACACACACACATCATCATCATCATCATCATCATCATCACTTTTTCCTTAAGGATGACTTAGTGTAGCTTTTACAAGTCCCATTACTTCTAGTGAAGCAAAACATTGAGAAAAGGGACAGGAAAGGAACAAAAAATAGGTCTCATCTGGCAGAAAAAAAAAGCCACACCAGCATCATCTTCTATTACTGCAACACTCAGCGAAAGCATAGTTATATATTTTTAATACCCACTAACTACAATTTAGAATTTACCTCACTCAGAAATGTAGGCAGCTTCATAATAGTTAAACCTGCTATATTTGTGATTTTGTCACTTCCTATCAATGTCATACAGCACATTATCAGCATCATAAAATGCCAATCATTTTCATCCCAACATTAATTATTCAACTTTTAGGTCTTGTTACTTAATGTGCTGATAAGTATGCATGCACATATGTTACTACATCATCTTTTTAAATATTTTGATAACTGCTTGCAATTGTTTACCTTTGTAATACCATAATGGGGTTTTTCTCATTTGTTGGGTTTTTTTGGTCTCTTTTTCCCTAAGGGGAATTGAACTCAGGGCTTCGATGCTTGCTACAAAGTTCCTCTACTACTACTCTCCAACACTAGTGTGATACTGTGAATTTCATTGTATATTTTTGAGAACATTTTTCTGAAAAGTAACCCTGGGCTTTACCAGATTCCCCTGATGTAAAACCTGTTAAGGAGATTCATATATGAGGTACATAAATGAGCTGCATGATAACAGAATTACAAATCTAATGTTTATGAGGGGTGTGCTAACACCTTTGCATTTTACTTTTATTTTCATTTGATTCAAACCACAAACTCCAAGTCCTACTAATAGCCTTTTCTTCTTTAAAAATATACATTCTTTAATATTTTTAGTAATCAATTATATGTATACTTCTTTTATTAGGTAACTTTAACTCATTATTTTAAGAGATGATTATATCAGAATTCTATCGAAGTGATTATCTTCAAAGAAAGCATCAAAATAAGACTATTTTTATGTGAAAACAAAAAGAAACATAATTCTTTCCTTTTTCCATAAACTATGCATATATGTGTCTGTGTGGAATCAAAGCCATAGTTTTAAATATTTGAGAAAAACATTTGGAAATGAAGTGATTTTTTTTAATGTCATATTATTAGAGGGCTATTTCTCAAAGAGGAAAACACAAATTCGTTCTATTATAAGATAGACAGATACAAAAGAGTCAGCTAAGGAAAAGAAATCTCAAGTTCAGAAACTTTCTTTTCCTCCATGCTTTTTTGAGTTAAATTGGGCTTCCAGCACCGGTGAGATGAATAGCACTGCCCCCCGGGAGCTGAGCTGCACACGCATGTCTATGGTGTCAGTTTCTTTTCCAAATGGGGAGCTTAATGCCCAGCTCACTGATCCAATACTGGGGATCCCTTACATAGGATCACAGGAAACTCAATTACACTGACCAAGAGTCACATGACATTTTTTAATGCTTAGAGTCATGGCCCTGGTACTGTAGATAGATTATTGATTTGCATGAAGTCAATACCTAGAATGTAGAAGAATGGGTTTTTAAATCCTAGATGCTCTAATTCCATTATTGTAATATAGGAAACTACTAAAATAAGGGGGGTGGGAAATACCCTTTGATGATAAAATTGACTCAAGAATATTCTTTTCTTCAGTAAGAAACAAATATTTTGGAATCACATTGATTTCAGTTTAACCCATATAACATTGGCAAGTGGAACTTCAAATAGATATGGATTAGCTACAGGAATTCTTTTCCTCGGGGTATTTGTCATCCTTCAAAGTCAACGGTTGGGTTTTTTTGTCTGTTTTTTAAATTCTTTTTGCTTTTGTTTTCAGAAAGGTTAATAGAGTTTTATTGGAGATGTATGAACAATCAAATGCAAATTTGTCTAGATAAGAATTTGGAATAGGGCTAATTTCATTCTATAAAATTGTAGGGCAGAATTATAGAAATAAATCATAGGGATTAACAGGGACAAATATCCTAGCCTTATCATGGTTACAATGAACACTTCTGCTAGTTAATGCTCATTCAGTTTCTTATGAGATAAAAACCCATCAATGAAACACAACACAGCCCTTGCTTTTGTGGAACTCTTGAATAACATAACTAATTCTAAGAGTTGCAATTGCAAAAAGAAAAAAACAGTCTAACTGGTCCTCAAAACCAAGTCATTTTTGAGTTTTAAAATGCCAATAGCCCATATCTCTGCTACCCAAAAGCATGGAAATACCTTTTGTATGATGATGGTGTAGGTGTCAAGAATTAAGCATCAGAAGTAAAGTTAATATTTTGCTTAACATCATCTTATCTGGTCATATGTACATAGCTTAAAAAAAAGAAGTAGAGCTAATAATGTTACAAGTTTATTAACAGTATATGTATTTGATTTCTGGCTTTTTACACATTCTTTGGAAAAATATATTATGTACATACTATCCGATAAAACAGATGTAAACATATTTTTTACAATAAAAAATCACATGTTCTTTATCATCTCTTACACTGCATAAAATGAAGTTTCTAACTGAAATCCCTTCAGCATGTGGACCACAACTAATATTAATATAAATATTAATAGTTGTGTCACTTCTTTCACCTAAACTGCAGGTGTGTTGGGGACACAATGGAGCCCACTAAAACAAAATGAGGTAATAAAATTTGAAGTAGGATGGGACAAGTAAGATTTGAATCTAGCTCTGCCCTGTTCTGAAGCTAGTCTATGCAGCATGTATCACCACGTGTAAGATTCAACTCTTCCTTCATGGACCTTCTTTGTAGCAGTTTACAGCCACTGAGAAGATGACAATGTTCATTAATTTGGACAATAACCCTCTAGTCTTGGCTCTGCCAACTCGAGGTCTTACCCTCAGCCATTACTGAGCATTCACTATCTGCTAGGCACAGTGCTTTGAAACCACATGATAACTAATAAGGGATCAGTCAGTCCTGGACTGAAGTGATGTTACTAGGCTCCCACAAATCAAGTCCATGGTTTCCTATCAATTGACAAAGAGATTTAAAGGCATCCCTGTCTCGGAACTGCTTATAGACTCAGCCAGTAAGTGCTGCTTGTGATCCCCAAATGAATGCATTCTACTGGCTGATTTCTATCATTCCCCAAGACATACTGGCAGAGAGAATCACTCTAGGGTTTCCACACATTCGCTTTGAGGCCTAGACACTGAGGGGCAATCAATTGCCCTTTAGGTTGCTGCTCCATTTCATCCTCCACTAGATAGCGTGGATGGCAGGCCTGGGCAAACATTCAGTGGCTACAGGACTCAGCTTGTTCTCCTTTTCCTTTTCGTATTGGTAAAAGATCCATTCATTCTACACATCTGTGCTTAATATCACCTCCCCCCCATTCCCCCCCACACACACTTCCAGGCACTACTCTAGGCATACTTTGAAACACATAAAATATAAAATAGTGATGATATTTATTTTTAGTGGAGAACAGCAGCCACTAAATAACCAATTAGTACCAATAAGGCTGGTAACCAGTACTGAAGATAAGGAAACAAACAAACAAACAAATAAGGGACGTAAGGAATCCTCTCTTTTTTACTAACATCTGAACAGGAATAAGGATGGAAATAATAACAGGGTCACACTCACATCTGAAACAGAAGTATCTCCAGTGTAGAAAATGACAAGTGCAAAGGCCCTGAGTTATGAAAATGAATGGTATACCCCAAGCCAGTGAAACAGGATGAGTCAGGCTATGGGCTAAGGCCAAGGAGGTTTGGGGTCTGTTCATCAAAGATCTCCTTGTCATGATATGACTTTAAATTTTAGTGCAAGAGAAAAGGGAATGCATAAGGGTATTATTTCACATGTTCGAAGTAACCGCATTCAACCTATAGGCAGAGATGCGAGCACCTGGAAAATCAACAGAACACATGAGATTGCATGTGCAATCTGGCACCATGATTTATGGCTGCCTGTCCAGGGAAATGTTCTTTCCAAGCACTTGCACAGGCCCAGTGATAGTTTAGCAGTGTGCAAATACAATCTGGAGGCCACTGCATTAGAATTATCCACTGTGCCTGTTGAAGAAGGCTCCTTCTGATTGGGAGCTCTCCAAGGCTGCCAGCAAAGATGACAGTACAGTTACATTTAGCAAGAAAGATGTGCAGGTAACTGCAAAGGTGTGAAGGTGCATAGGAGATATGGAGAGAAGGGGGATGGAGATGAAATAGTTCAGGGATGTGTAGGAAATACAAATCCAAAGGATGTGCTGATACTTTGATTTACAAAGCTGTGGCTAATTGAATGATCATGAGAGTCAAGAAGATTTGGTTCTGATTCTTAGTTCTAACACCTATGTTAAATGTGATCAAGGATAATAACTTTGATGTCTGAATCTTAAGATTTCTGCCCACCTGTGAAATAGGAACAATGATATGTACTTTGCAGGTGTCTGATGAGAAAATATCTGTACAGTATTTATCACTGTGTTTAGCACACTGCACTTGGCACATTAAAAACTGGAATAGTACATGTGGTTGTCATTATTCTATGTAGCAAGTGATAGAGGAAAGAATCTAGGGTGACATTCAGAAATCTAGCTCAAACAAGTGGCAGGATACTATGGAGGAACAAGAGTAAAAAAATCAGGAGCTAGTAGACAGCCACCTCGATATGGATTTTATTATAGGAGCCTCACTATTATTTGCAGATATGCAGACTATTGAAACAGGGAGAAAGGAATATTTGTGGAGTTTCATCCTGGTATTAAACACTAGTTCTTTAATTTACATGTGTTATTCCATGTGCTATCCCAATTCTTCAAGATGATGTGTTTCGCAATGCTTTTCACAGGAAGAATAGGGCACATGCAGAACACAGATGATTGTATGAGGCCTATCCGATTGTTGATGAGTAGTATGGAGCTGCCAGTGTAGACCTCTAATTCCAAAACCCCTGTTCCTGCCACTTCCCTGGGGCCCAGTTGATTCAGCATCACAGATCTGATTAGACAGAAAGAAAAACATATTCCATAGGCAACTGAATTTTCTTCAGTTTCCTGTGCAGGTACTATATACAATGGCATTTATGTCTATTTAGAGTGATGATGCAGCTGACAATATAAAATGTTGATAATCTCAAAGAGAAACTGGAATCCTCAAAGGCTGGTGGTAGATACAAAAACTAATACCTTGTGGAAAAAATCCTAAGCAGTATCTCCCTGAACCTAAAACATACCAGTACCTAACCCATCATCAATTCTACTCTTAGGTTTATATGCAACAGAAATAGACGTTTGTGTCTAACAAAACACAAATATTCCAATTAGCGTCATTCATCATGGCTGTTGAGAATTAGCTAAAAATCCTCCAACCATACAGTAGGGGACAAAATTTGTAGTGTAACTCCTGCAGTGGAATACTATGAAGCAGTACAAAAAATAAAACGCTAGTAAATACGGTCATGAATGAATCATGCAGATACAATGTTAAACAAAGAATTATAAGCCCACCTTGTTCACAGATTTATTAGATGTCATTTTCACCAAGCTTAGTAACAGAACAATAATTATAATAATTTAAAATAGAAATAATATTCAGAAAAAAATATTTAAGTACTGGTGTGTTCATTATGTAGTTCAGTTGATGAAGAGAAATTCTCAGTCAGTCTTGTATTATCATCAGTTTTGTTTAAATCATGTGTGATCCGCTGAGTTGATTGTTGGCCTGCCCTTAAGTTTGGACTTACAAGGAACAAATGGTGTTTCCCAAAGCAAAGTAAAAGTTACCTTCATTTAAGTACGAAAGTGATTTGTATGATGGAGGTATGGGGAAAATAAATCAGGAATCCACTGTACAGTTCTGAAGTCTATGCATTCTAACATTCCAGAATTCCCTCAGCGGTCATCTACCTGGGGATCACTTCATGTTTAAATTTAGTGTTAAACTTCACAAGTTCCTCGTGGGCCATAGGTGCTGCCCCATTGGGAGTGAGGGTGGGAGGCACGAGGATCTGTCCATGGTGCTGAAAGGGTTTGCTATGCTGATGGGCAGTATTTGCACAAAGTATTCACTTAATGAATGTAAAGCTCCATCAAACAGTATACCTAAAGCATCATGCACTTTGTTTATTGTAAGTTTTACCTTGGTAGGAAAAACTGAAAATTAAATTTTGAGTTCCTGAAAACTTACAAGTGGAGTTTGATTATGAGGGAATTCTATCTTCATCACATCTGTCTCCCCTGTTTATATGTGTACCTGGCCTTTAGTAAGAATTAGTCAATGTTTCTGTAACAAACAAACACGCCCTCCCATGGCATTAAATGAATTCCAGCTTCCAGGACATTCTTACTTGTCCCTTAGGTAAGTCACAGGCAGTAGTGTGCACTTGAATGAGTGGGGGACCCTGTCTATACCTGGCCATCGTCTCACTAGATGCAATAAACCATAAACCCAAGCAGCAGTTCTGCAGTATGACACAGCAGTATTGCTTGCATTAGACCAATTTTCCACTTATGACAGCAGTAATAGCACTAAAAGCCAATAAAAGCAGTCTGTTCATTCAGAGATCAGCTTTTATGGCTTATTCTAAATATTATCAAGTGAATCAAGAGCCGTCATTATAGTGTCTAAAAAGCCTTCATACCTTGTAAGCAAACAGTGTGACTTTGACAAATAATCATTAGCATGCCTGTGTGAGGCCAGAGCTGGGGGAAAAAGTCAAATAACAGATATTTCCTTTTATACATAAGTCATTAAAGTAATGTTGGTTAGTTTCCGAATAAACAAAATGGATTTCCTATGTAAAATGATACACTATCGCTTTCAATAATTCCAGCACTATTTGGTAGTTTATTTCTAGGCAGCTGAAGATATTGGCTACCCTAGTTGTTCCAGCTTGCTTAGTCGTTTGCAGTATATAGGGACATTTTGCTGAAACTGATGAGGGCTCAGCCAATGACCCAGTCTCAGCCAACATTTCTTACATCTCACTGAAAGTCAGTCTCAATCATTCAAACTCTACTAGTTTAGAATTTGTTGACTCATCCTGAATGCCATACTAAAGTGACTTGTTTATAAGGAATATCATAAGGGTAAAAAAATCCAGTAAAACTCAAGTTGTGTTTTCTTTTTTAATATGAAGACTTTGCTTTGATGATGGTTGACAACATAGACTTTCTGAAGTGTAATTTGGCAAAATTATAAACATCAGAATTTTTTTCTGGAATGGGCCAATTATGCAGAACAAAAGTTACTGTAAAAAATCACTTAATTCTGCCATTATAAAATATGGAGACAATGTGTGAAACAAAGAATATGGCAATTTTTCAATAAAACTTTACTTTCAAAAACAATGTAGTGAGCTACTATTGGTCCATGGCCATAGCTTAACAGCTTTTGCTCTAGATTAGCATAATATCTACAAAAACAGGGCTATATTCTTTTTACCAGTGTGTCCTCAGGCAGAGAGCCAAACACATAGCATAGGTTAGATATTTGGCAAATATTTATCAAATAAATAGTGATTAATTATAAACCTTAAAAATCAGTATTATTGATTGAGCAGTCCGCTTCTAGGTGTTATCTTAGGAAAATAATCAGAGACAGAAGTCAAGAATTTTCAGTATGTACTCATCACATTTTTTCCATAATAACAAGAAAATTGAAGTAACATAAATATCTAACAACCTAGGAGTAGGTGAAGAAATACATCTGTATCAGAGGGAACGTCTAATGTATAATATTTGGGAAATAGTGATTAAAGACTTTAAAACTTTTTAAATATGTTGAATATATTGAACAAATGTTTACTGAACACATACTATATACTAAGCACTGTTCTAGACCCTAGAATAGAACAGGAATATAAACAGCAAAAGTTCTTGTATACACATAGCATTTATATGATCATATTATCTTTATTCAGTATGGTTGTATTTTTATTAGAAAGAGAGATAGAGTGTGTTTATATGCACACACATTTTTTTTCAGGCAGAAAAGATTTTCCTATGGGGAAAGCAAACCGCCAGTCCTCATGAGACGGAGGCGTGTAGAGAGAGAGGTGAAAGAAAAGGAGAAAAAGAAAAGAAAAAGCTGCACACACATTTTTAAACCTCAAAATCTTCTTCATCAAAATATTTTTAAACATTCAGGGTAGGGTAATAAAAACAAAAATGGGTATTATTTACTTTATTTTGATTAGGGACAATAAAGCTGATGAGTTACCTCAATTGTCATCAATTAATGAACAGTTTGAATTTAAAATTAAATACTCCTTGAGTAAGACATAAGTTTTAGAAGATTCTAGCAAACATTCCTTGTGTCAAATAAAATTTATTTTCTAGCTCTTCATATAGTCGTTATTATATGGTAGACTGTACTCTACATATGTCACAAACAACAGGTGATTTAATCTTCACAACACTTGTATGACAAGTGTTATTACCACAGAATAGCAGAAGTGGGGTACACAAGACTTACTTGTTCAAGGTCATCACAAGGTGAGTCAGAGGCAAGACCAGGCTTCCCCAGGCAGTGCATAGCAAGGCCCCTATTCTTCATCATCATGAATACTGTTTGCAAATAGAATATTTAAAACAGTTATAGTTCATTAATACTAACATTTGGTAAGTGAAAACGTCTAACATTAATTATCATTATGAGAATTGCAAGTCTGAGAGTAAAGCCTTTCTTGGGACCATGGGAGTTTCTGTGTAAAGGGCATAAATCACAGTTGCAAGTATATGTCATCATTGCTGAAGTCAGGGCCTGTTTTACTTGTTTGTTCTTAGAGACAAAGTGCTCAAAACAGTAATTCTCTCAAGTAAATAGTATCAACTAATAATAGACGTTATTAGTAGATGTTATTCTCCCTATTAATAGAAGTCATTTCATAAAACTGGTACAAATCTTTAAAAGAACTAATGCACAGTTAAGGATGTAGGTTTTTAAAGTTCCATCATTATTAATATCTAATAATTTTATAACATTTCTTAATGCATATTCAATTTGGAGGCTCCATTGTACTTTCTTCAGTTTAATATTAATTACTTGGAGCAAGATGCATTGCAAGTACATCCTTTAACACTAAGTTGAGCAACAATGTCATTTTAAAAGTGCCTATCAGTGATTATTTCTGTCAGCTACTTGCCCTATAGTTCAAAGGAATTAAGTTTATTTTGTTAAATATGACTTTTCATTTTCATAAACAATAATTTATCTGTAGTCAAATGTACCAAAATGTTGTGTTTTGAATTATCCAGTTAAATTCTCTGAGACTGATTATTCTTTTTTTTTAATTTAATTTCATTTTTTTGTGAACATACTGTACAGAGGGGTTACAATTACATGGGCAGGATAATGCGTACATTTCTTATCAAGCATTGCAGCCTCCTCCTTTGTTTACCCT
>NW_012267228.1:13799122-13882322 GCF_000151885.1 Dipodomys ordii
CTGATATTAGGATTGCAACTCCCGCCTGTTTATGGGGGCCGTTTGCTTGGTAGATTTTGTTCCAGCCTTTAACATTGAAAATGTGTTTGTTTTTATAGGCAAGATGTGACTCCTGCAGGCCGCAGATAGAAGGGTCTTGTTTTTTAATCCAACTAGAGACTGATTATTCTTGTCTCTCCATCTACACACACATACACACACACACAGAAAGAAAGAGAAAGAGAGAGAGAGAGAGAGAAAGGGAGGGAGGGAGAGTTCCACATCATTTCCTGAGGGATTTCTTTGTACAATGTACACACAGAGAGTAGGTATTTTTCACTCTCATTTGTGATGTTTGTAATGCTTTGTTTTTGAAAAGTAATAAAGTTTGGTGTCAAAAATCAAATTCTGAAACTCACTGTATTCTTAATTACTGAACAAATCTGAAAAAAATCTCCCCTTTGAAAGACTGCAGTTGATTAGTAATGCCTGCAGTTGGCACAGAATCTGCGAAATGGCAGCACACTTTTGCCAAACACATCTGGACCTGGCTATTTTCCCCTCTATGCTACCCAAATATTCCTATAAGCCAAAAACAAGACCCACATTTTTTAATGGCCTCGTAACTCAAGACTTTTCACCAGGATCGACCTTTTCCCAGTTAGGTGATATTACTGTATTATCTTGAGCTCCATGTTTTAAAAAGAAATTTTCTTTTTCTTTTTCTGGACCATGTCCCAGGTGATGGCACTGATCCCAAAGTACTCCTGGAGAGAAACAATTCTGTGATCTCATTCCGAAGCTTTTAAGACTTTCTTTTGGATTAAAAGTCTTAGCATCTCATTTTTGACAAGGAAAAAGAGGTGATAAGTACTATATAAACACATATTTTCTTTAGAGTAGTCTTAAGAGAGTTAGTTGAGTCAAGTAAGTTTTAATGAACCAGCCAGGCTTAGCACTCGGGTTATCTCACCTCTGGGGACAGGCGTTCACGACGGCATGAAATCTCATGCATATCTTTCAAGCCTCACTGAGTGAATCTTAGATCTGACAGTCCTCTTACAATTGAGGTCATCTTCATTGTGCAGAAAAGCCTCTCTCAGACAAAGCATGGGTCTCTGGCAGGAATTCCTTTGGCAACAAGGAGGCAAGAAGAGTGAATATGGAGGTCACGTGAGGAAGGCAGACACTACAAGGTGCTCATTACAGTGCATACAACCACACGCGACTAAGCAGACAGGTCCTACAGTGCACACAACCACACGTGACCCAGCAGACAGGTCCTGTAGCATGGTAATTGTGAGCTGTCCCCTTTTCTCTTTTAATTTTTCTTTCAGTGATTTTTTTTCCTCTATTTTTTTGTTTCTTTACCTTCTAAAAATATTGCCCAGAAATAAAATCTAACTCAGTGACACAGCAAATATGCTGTTTCAATGTAAAGCTGGAGGCTAGCATAGGGGGAAAAGAAAAAAAAAGGATAATGGAGCTTGTACATTCTAACAAACATGTTGTATTCAATCTACACTTAAAATTCAGAATTTACTGAACAGTTTTTTAATAAAGTTAAACATGTATTTACCAGGCAACCCAGCAATTCTACTCCTGGACATTTACCCAAGGGAAATAAAAACATATGCCCATATAAATTCTTCTATATGAATGGTCAGAACAACTTTATATGTTCTGGCTAAAAACAGAAAAGTATTCACTCATTTGAAGACAATGAGCAAACCAATTGTCATGTGTCCCTATAATGGATTATGCCTCTGAATTATAAATGAGTCAAACTCAACAACACAGATGAGTCTCAAAAACAGGACACTGAGAAACAAAAACAGATACAACATAGTGCATAGAGTAGAGAAACCCTTCAAAAGACACATTGAGTCTACACAGAGGTTTCCTGCAGCTGGCTAGAGAGGGTAGGGTGGTCGAAAAGAAATAGGAAGGAATTCTCTGGGGAGATAGAAATGTCTCACATTTGCCAGGAGTGCTGTTAACATTTGTCAAGATCCCAATATAAACTCTGATTTGGTATGTTTTATTGTCTACAAATTCATATGTTACATGAAATTGCACAAAATATACGACAAGCAACCCTTGGCTCCTTAAATGAAGATTGACATTACCCCCCTCCCCGAGTTTTTGTTTTTTTTTTAAGCATCACAGTTTTGACCTCTGTGACACAGGACTAATGTGTCAATTTGAGCTTTCATAAAGGATTTCCAGTCTAACATAGTCTTGGGGATTGTGAGTCAAACTGCCTAGACCCCAGACACAGCTGCTCCCCTGCCTCTTTCTGAGACCTCTTCAACTTGAAGGTCAGGGAGCCAGGGCAGGATTTTCAAGCTCAAGACCCCAGGGTCACATGTGGCCAGCATGTGTGAGGACAGAGCAACGTTTGTTACCTATTTGCACTAATTTTTATTTAAAAATCAGAAGTGGTTCATAGACATTCCAGACATCTGGGTTCCTTCCCGAAACAAATATCTGATGATACCAAATCTGCCTACAAAATGACGCCACTTGGCCAGAGAGGAGAGGTCATGATTCTTTACCCAGCCATTGTATTCTCCAGCTTGTCTGCTCCCTTCCAGAACCTTCCACCCTTTCCATATGTGCCCAGAGCCAGTCATTTTGAGTTTAAAAGCTCAACGTTAAATTGATGATGAATATCTGGGATTTTTGGAGATATAAATAATTTCCCAGCCTATAGTGTAATTTTACAAATAAAAAAGAGAGTATTTTTTATTTATATAATCCAGGTTGGCCTTGAGATCATGATCCTTCTGCCTCAGCTTCCTGTGCACTGGGATTACAGGCAGACACAACCCCACCTGGCTACAAGTAAATTTTGTGGGTATTAAAGATCAACTTCTTGGTCTAGAGGTATGGCTCAAGAGGTAGAGCACCAGCTTAGCAAGAGTGAGGCCCTGAGTTCAAACCCCATTACAACCAAAACAAACAGCCAAATCAGTGCCTTCAAGGATTCATTCATCTGACAGACAGAAACATTGTCGAGCTGTGAAATTTCAGCTCACCATTTCCAAACACTAGCCCAGAGGTAAAAATATGGTCTGATAGGTACTAGAAAAAGTATCAGTAAGTCAAGTGTCCTTCAACTTACAATATGACAGACTTCAGCAGTAAATGATTTTAAAAAGACCCTGAAACACATGTATTTATATGATTGATCTACATTTTCTTGTTCTTTTAGTTTAATATCGTTGTAGGGCAGCAAGATTATACATGCTTATTAACCTACTTTTGGAAACTGTTTACTTATTCTTCATGCTATGAAATGTTTGGTAATGGGCTCAAATTAGGTGTACCTTAGAAGCTTGAAAGAACTCATCTGTAAAAATCAACTGAAATGTTAACCACTTTTTCCAGTGCTGCTACACGATTCCACTTGTCTAAATACTCCAAATTTCAAAATAATCTAAAATTTCTAATTTATTTGGCTAATTCTGTGGTTTGCATTATTAGATTTCCCAGAACTCTATATTCTTGGTACCTTTCCTTCCCTGAAGGAAAAAGACATTCAGATTTATTTATCCTTTTATGTTTGTCCAGATTTTTAAATTTCTGCCTCAACTTACATTTCCTTTCCTGTACTTTTTTCTTAAGACCATTTTCTGTTTCTTTTTGGTGTTGTTGAAAACTTATTTCAGTCAATTTCAGTGAAGAGAAAGGTTTTTCTAAATTTATATTTCCCTCAGGCTTAAATTTGTGTATTTAGTATTATCATTGATTTGTTTCCAAATAGGTAATTTTGCTTTGATCTCTTTCTCTCCTCTCTCTCTGTCTCTTTATCTCTGTCTCTTTCTCTGTCTCTGTCTCTCTCTGTCTGTATGTTTCTGTCTCTGTCTCTGTGTCTGTCTCTGTCTCTGTCTCTGTCTCTTTCTCTCTCTCTCTGGCATTTTTATTTAGTAGCTGAGTGAGGAATCCAAGGCCTCATACACACTGGTCAGGCATTTTATTGTAGAGCTATACCTCTTCTGCTTCTGTCTCCATAGAAGTTTGGAAAATATTTAAATTTCAAGTTGGTCATGACTTCCTTTTTAAGATTGTTATAATTAATTCGATAGATTGATGCATGGCAGTAAAATATGGGCTAAATAATTTTATCTTTGTAGAATATATTGATTGGTATTTACTTTTGATGTAACATGTGACAGGTGATTATTATTTTTGGTGAATACAAAATGTGAATATTCCAAATAAGTATTTCATTGACTTTAAAAATAATATTTTCCAACCATAATTCAACCATCTGGTTGCTAGTAATTCATGCCTATAATCCTAGCTACTCAGGAGGCTGAGCTCTGAAGACTGTGGTTCAAAGTGTAACCCAGCCAGGAAAGTCCAATTAACCACCGAAAACCAGTAGTAGAACTGTGGCTCAAGTGGTAGAATGGTAGCCATGAGCAAAAGCTTACGGACAATGCCTAGGCCCTAAGTTCAAGCCCCTGGACAGACAGACAGACAGACAGACAGAGTGTGTGTGTGTGTGTGTGTGTGTGTGTGTGTGTATTTATATATATATATATATAATATATATATGTATATACACATTCATATAAATTGTAGCTTTCTAAACTTTATATATCAACTGTAAATTTTTTTGTAAATTTTATCAGATTGATAAAAGGACAACATGAGTACTCACTAGAATTGTCTTTCCTGAGTTTTTGTTTATATTTAACCTTTGTGATGTACAAGAAACTGAAGACATTTTCTAGATCATAGGAGAGTCTCCTTAGTAGTGAGTATCTATGATACATACTCCAGGAAAAAATTCTCATAAATATCTTGCAAACTTTTTGATACAAAATACTTCATAATAAGAGTTTAATTTTTGTAAATGGAAAAATATTTTTCTCTAAGACAAAGATAACAGAATCAATAAAATTTTAAGAGAAAGCACTTTTAATAAGCTGCCAAAAATGGGTTATTAGAATTTTAATTGTTTGAGAAAGCTGTACATCATCTTATACTTGCAAAAAATGTATACAATGCAATTTCTGAAGATGAAGCCTGGCGAGAAGAATAATTCTGGGTAGCTCCTAATTCCTACCTAGTACTGAATGTGATTTTATTAAGAGTTGCACTAATTAATTGAAGTCATTTATGAAAAGAGTCCAATATGATTGGTGAACATGGAAGATGACAACATGAAAACCTAGACAACATATATTCCTTGTGATGACCCAGAGACATGCATTCCTTGTGTACAGGCTTTTACCTCCTTAAATCTATTCCTAAGCATTTTGTGGATTTTGATGCCTTTTAAATGTTATACTTTTTCTGATTAATTTTCCAATTTTCTTTCTTTTTTCTTGACCCTTCCCTTCCTCCTCTCCTTCCTCCTTCTCTTTCCATCTTTCATCTCTGCCCATCTATACTACCATACCTTGTAGCTACATTCTCTCCTTCTAGAAACGGGTTTCCTTTCCAAGAGGAGCAATGGCCACTGATATTCCTGTCCTAACTATTTAAAGATGCACTGTTACCTACACAGAGAAACTCCCAAACTTCCCCTTCCAGCCAAACGTACCAAGTTTTAACAAAGTGGCAAGAGTTTGTCAAAGCAATTCCTCCCCAATAGTGAAAGCACGTTTGGAAGAGACAAAATCCCATGCATTATCGTGATATATAACACCAAAGCACTTTTCTAGGAAAGAATTTGTGGACTATATACATTCTCATTCTTTTTTCATCATCTATTTTCTTATACTAGTTCTGTGATTTATTATTCTGCTGACTAAATATTCTCTCCACCATTGGCCTTGCTTTCCTGTCAATCACTTAGTCTATATTCTGGCCTTTCCTTGGCTTTCACAGTGAGGAGAAATTTTAATCCATTTCCCAGGGAACAGAAAACATATGCTGAAATTCCAAATATCCATGTAAAATATGTTTATGTAAGCCTCCAGTTGCAGACCTAGGGGAAAGAACTCATCTACTTATAATAGTGTGCTAAATATGTTTAGAAGACTCTTCACTTGGAAGTAAATGAGTTGTAAAGGAATTTCTCACAGAATAAACTAAAAGACATAATCATTGTTTAGCCCTTACCATTATTTCTGTATATTCTGCGTAAAGGAAGACACAATGTTTGGCTCTCCGTCTAATGTGTCATTCATTTTAGTGATGGAGCAATACGTTTGTGAGTTTCCTAATACAGCAATGATTTCTTTTGTCTTTGTTGTTCCTTAGTGAACACTTAGAAAACATACAGGTCTTTTTGAACAGTTGAATACATGATCCTCAAGAGTTAATGAAACTTCTTAAACTAGAAGTGAGAGCATAGGTTTTATTAATTGCAATTAAGCATCAGTATTTTATTTTAAAGAAATCAGAGTTTAGGATTATACCATGCACCGTCATTGGGAAGATTGGCAAACAGGTAAAACCATGTCTCACAAATTACATTTCTCTTTCTATGGCTCAGAAAACCCAGAACACAAATATGTTTTAGTTTGATTCCCTGAAAGTAATTTTAATTCTATTGGAAACAAACAGTTTTGGGACTTGCCTTAAAGAGGAACCTCACTAAAATTATTTGATTTTCTTAGTTCTTCTCCTGTTAAGAAGAACACAGAATTTGTTGCACATGGTTACTAATTGTACTAAAAAGGAATTTCAGGTGTATTATTCCAAGTATAAATTGGTGTAATTCTAGGAAAGGGGAGAAGAAGGGGTAGATTCTCATTTTAAATTACATGTTTGCAGACATTTTACAAGTTTTCCGTAATTAGCAATGTTTCTGGTAAAATTCCCAGAATCTTCAGTTTGCACATAATCAAGGCATTAATGAACTTTCCAGTGGGATGGAGGTCTCTGTCCATTTCTATGCATTGTGTGGTGGCCAGTTTCCAATGTTCAAAGAGCACATGAGCCAGGGCTGAGGGAACAGGCCTCCTTCTCTACCCTATCCCATATCCACTCATTACGAAGCAAACATCAAGGACAACCCAGGCTCATCTTTGGCATTTTTATGTGTGCGCTTGCCAAGCCTATAAATTCAATATAGGCATTGTAAAATAAGGGTTTGGCTTAAAAAATCAGTTGTCATTAGTCTATTTTATTTCTTAACCTATGGTTTGCTGACATTTTAAATTCCTTTTACTATTTTTCTAAATAATATAACTCAACATCTTTGACACCAAAAGGTCAATAGAGTTATAGAACTTCACTTGTTCACTGGTTTTATTAGTTGTACTATATACTTTTGATTTTTTTTTTGATGCCAGTCCTGAGCCTTGATCTGGGCCCTGTCTCTGAACTTCTTTTGTTCAAGGCTAGTGCTCTACCACTTGAGCCACAGCTCTACTTTCAGATATTTGGCCCTAGTTTATTGGAGATAAAAGTAATATAGCAAATAAAAACAACATTGAGATTATACCTCACCCCAGTTAGAATGGCCACTATCAAGAAAGCTAATAACAACAGATGCTGGCAGGGATGTGGCCAATAGGGAAGGCTACTCCACCTTTGGTGGGAATGTAAACTTGTTCACTCACTCTGGAAAGTAGTAGGGGTTCCTCAAAAGACTAAACATAGATCTTCCCTATGATCCAGCAATTCCACTCTTGGGCATCTACCCAAATGACCACAAATTCCACCAGCACCATTATGTTTATCGCAGCATTATTTACTATAGCTAAGATATGGAATCAACTGATACCCCTCAGTAGGATGAATGGATCAAGAAAATGTGGTATATGTACACAATGGAATTCTATGTTTCCATCAGAAAGAATGACATTAGCCCATTTGTAAGGAAATGGAAAGACTTGGAAAAAATTATATTAAGCGAAGTAAGTCAGACCAAAGAATCATAGGCGGCATTGTTTCCCACATTTCTAATCATTAGAATGTGTCTGTAAAGCTACAAGCTAATCCAATGGATAGTAAAAGACAAATAATTATACTTGGACATGTTTAATTAAACAGTATTAGAAGCAGTTGCACACTGAGAACAAAGGAGGATATTCTTAGGAGAGGATCAGAATGGCTCAATAGCTATGTGCATATGACCATATAAAATGATGCTTATGGAAATGAACTCCAACAAATGGAAACAAGAGGTTTTCTTTATCATCCTCTTGTAGTTATTCCTTTTTTCTTTTTCCCCATTTATTCCCTATTGCCACTGTTTTTGATTTCTATACCCTTCGTCTTGTATATGTTTATCTGATTTGAGGAATGGAAGGAGAATCACAGAAACAGTGGGACAAAGGGTGAACCAATGCAACAGTGATACTCACTAGACACTATTTGGAAATGAACTTTACAACCTGAAAGGAAAGGGTGGGGAAGAGGAAAAGTGGGAAAAAATGCAGAAGGGGGTAACACTGTCCTAAAAGAAATGTACTCATTACCTGACTTAAACCCTTTGTACATCACCTTTACAATAAAACTTAAATTAAAAGAGTAAATAAAACTCTAGTTATAGTCACACACACACACAAAAGAATCTAATGGACTTTCCTGCCTGTGCTTGCTTCGACCTGTGATTTTCAAACCTCAGCCTCCTAAGTAGCTAGAATTATAGGCATGCACCACTAATACCTGGCTACCCTTTTGATTTAATCACAGCCTTCACTTATACACATCTCTTGTTCATGTTTATTACTAAGCTGGGAATGGCCCAGTCATGTCATCCCAGCTATTTGAGAGGTAGGAATTGGAAGGATTATATTTTGAGGCCTGAGGGAAAAGTTAGCAACATCCTATCTTAAGAAAACTGGGGCTGGGTGCCCGGTGGCTCATGCCTGTAATCCTAGCTACTCAGGAGGCTGAGATCTGATGATCACAGTTCAAAGCCAGCCTGAGCAGAAAAGTCTTTGAGACTCTTATCTCCAATTAACCACTAGAAAACCGGAAGTGGTGCTGTGACTCAAGCGATAGAGTGCTCGCCTTGAGCTGAAAAGCACTGAGATAGCGCCCAAGCCCAGAGTTCAAGCCCCATGACTGACAAAAAAAAAAGGAAAAGAAAAAAGAAAGCTGGGTATGATGGTGAACACTGCCATTTCAACTAAGCATTACTAACAGGATTTTGTTCCATATTGGTCTGGCTCAAACATGAGACCCTATTTGAAAAACCTTAAAGCAAAAGGGGTTTTGATAGACAGGTAGAGCACCTGTCTATCAAATGTATAGCCATGAATGGACACCTCAGTGCCACCAAAATATTATTATTATTATCAAAAACAATTAGAATGCCCATCAGATTATTACGAGTTATACATAATGTGGCATGTTCAGAGTATGAATATTAGAATACCATTCCAGAGAAAAGTTAATGTGGAGAAAAGAAAAATAAGAACTTCCCTAGATATGTTCCATATTTTTAATTTTTTAAAAAAGAGGGATGCTATCTAAGTATAAATCATTGCATAGGAGAATGTGGTAAAACTGCCAAGAGTTGAACTACCATAGGGAGGTGATTGAATGTCTGTATGGAGAAGGTGGGATTGTGCGTAGGATTCTTTAGATATTACAGTCTTGAGAAAAAGATCATCTTTTTCTACACTGTGATAAAGTTAAGCATTAAACTGTTCAGTATTTCTTGAATTCAGAGAGAGAGGAACCTGTCTTTTACCCTGGATTTTAAGACATAATACCTTTACCACCTTACTATTAGGGAAAATAAACTTATTATTTATGGTTCCAAAAGTTTCCTAGGTGAAAACTAATTTTCTCCAAAGTTAAGAGGAAGAAAACCCCCAAAGAATGTCTATTTTTGCTTTCATACCCTTTGTATCTAAGATGGATTATATTATTTCAGTTCATGCTCACATCTGTTTATAATAATGTGAAACTTGTACAAAACAAAATAATAATTGAGAATAATTGCACAGATTGAATAAAAATAAGCAACTTTGGAATGTTTGGGTTTGACTATTTTTAAAAGGTTCTTTTAAGTAGTCTTAAAATATGACTTTAATTTATCCATTAAATTCAACAAGCTTCAAAAACAGACTTTCTACCTGTTAAAATTAGGCAATTGACACTAATGTTTCATCATTACTAGTTAGCATACCATTTTATTTTTGTAATTGAAGCTGGGTTTTGTTATGTACAATTATCCCCAAGTTTTAATGGTTCAGAAAAGAATATTGAAAATATAAATATGCCTACTAAATAGCTGTTACTTGAATCAAACTAGATTGATTCATAATTAATCTTACGTCTTCATTTGTTAACCTTTATGTTGTTGTTCTGCTGAACAAAATGAATTCTATACATGACCACACTAGAGAAAGCCTCTAGATTTTGTTTTGTATTAGAAATGATTGTATTTTTTATTATTGTTGTTGTTGGTCCTAGGAGTTAAGTCCTCAGGAATTCAAGTTTACTAAATAAGTGTTTTATCCCTTGAGCTACCCCTCCAGTCCCATTTAAATACTTATATATTTTAAAATAGTTCTATCTTCTAAAATAGTATTTTTTAAACTTATGATTACTTGTAGCAAGAATTTCCATGTCTCCCCATGGATTTTGTCATAGTCCTATTGGGGATTTACTAAATGTTTAGAGTTCAAGGTCAGCATGAAACATAGTGTGGAAACAAGGCGTCCCACCAGAGCAGATAAAGTTCTGGGCATTCTAAAACCCTACACTAACCCCTCTGTAAGTCTTCACTGGTTCCCACTGGTCACCATGCCTCCCCCGCCTCTCAATCTCTCAATCTCTGCACTGACTACTCACTCCCCAAAAGAGGACATGTTCTCCCCATCCAAATGGCTTACTCTGATTTCACTCCATTTTGGGTTCGTTCCCCTAAGAGACACCCCCTTAAGAAGGCCTGGGCCTTACTGTCTTTCCTAAAATTTTATTCATATAAAATCTCTTTCTAAAATCCCACTTCTATGATCTGATTTTTTTTCTCCTCTGCACTAATCACAATCGAAAATACTTTCCAGTATTCGTTTTTGCGTGGTTCCTCTTAGTGTAGTTTGTTTTGTTACACTGTTGAATCCACAGGTCCTAGAACAGATCCTGGTAACTACTAGGTCTTCCAAACACAGTAAGTAACAAATAAAAGACAACACATTCAAAACATACATTCATGCGTGACAAAAGCAATTGGAGACAAGAAGCTCCTCCTATAATTGGGATATATGTTCTCCAATTCACCCCATGGCTCTATTACTTGCCCAACTTTACTGGTTTCTATGTTTTGAATGGACTAGCTTAGCTTTGGAGATTGTGTAACTTTTATTCATGTCCCTAAACTACTATTCTCTTGAACTTGCAGTAACTGAACCACTTAGCTTATTCCTTCAGCTTCTCTCCTTGATAGAGGCTCCAACTGCTAACCATCAGCAACTAGCCATCTTCTGCTGCATGTAGGGTGGTACCAATGAAAGGTTTATGACACACTGGCAGGTCATACGTACCATGGCCCAATGGAAAATCAGAACGTCCAATAGAAATATCTTTAAACCTAAGCAAGATACTGTGAAAGAATTCCACTGATGTGATAAGTTTGCAAAATCCTTCCGTTTTGTTTGATGTCACCAAGTAATAGATTTGGGGCATTGATTAATTACATACTGATCAATACATTGCTTTATTGAAACTATTGAGATCTACATAAGCCAAAAATCAAACTGCAGCTTCAGAGCTAGTATTACATCAAAGACATAATTGATAATAGAAGAGATCACTCCCGTACCCCTTCTTGTAGACAGACTGTCATTTGTGTGCGTGTGCATGCACTTACACATGTATACCAGTTCTGAGGCATGAACTTAGGGCCTAAGCACTGTCTCTGAGCATTTGTGCTCAAGGCTATTGCTCTGCCAGTTGGGCCACAACTTGACTTCCAGCTTTTGGATGTTTAATTAGAAATAAGAGTCTTACAGATTTTTGTTACCTGGCCTGGCTTCAAACCATAATCCTCAAAGCTTAGCCTCTTGAGTAGCTAGGATGACAGGCGTGAGCCACTGGCACCCAGCTCCAGACTGTCCTTTTGAAGACTAACTAAAGAAGTAAAATGGAGCACTCTCTATTAGTTTAGATATTGGCATGACAGTATTCTGTCACAAATCCTCCCACATTTCAAAGGCAAATCACAAAATGCATTCATTTCTTGCTTGTGTGACCATGAGTTAAGTGTGGCTCATCTGAACAAAGTGCCAAAATTTGGTTAATATGGCACAATGTGCCTTTCTCAAACCTGAGGATGTCCATCATAACCTTACAATATTGTTCATCTTCATTGGGCAGCAGCAAATTAGACATATTATTCTCAGTACAAGAGGCAGAAGAACGAACTTGTAAGCCCCCTGTACTTACTATATTCTGTCTGGGTCAAGTGAAGTCCCTAATTCATCCCAAAAGGAGCAATAATATACAGTCAGTCTACCTTGATGAGGCCAGAGCAATGCAAATGTATAAAATACTGTTTGGAACAGTGAAAGCTTGAGTGATTGAAGGGTTTTTGCTCTTTCTGGGTTTGCACTCAGGGTCCTGTGTGTGCTATGCAAGCACTCTCCCACTGAGGCTATGCCTCCCAACTTTAGGGGGGTAAAAATAACATAAAATAATATACAATGTTATAGAATTAGAAAGAGACTTGATAGGTATACAATCTTAGCCTTTGGATTGCTTAGTCAGATAAGATTAAATTCAGATGATGCCAATATCAGGATGGGATAGGTGAACAAGAAACAGTAGGACAAAGGGTGAACCAATTCAACAGTGCTACTCACTGGACACTATGCTGGACCTTTACAACGTGGAGGGGAGGAGCGTCAGAAGGAGGAAAAGTGGGAGAAAATTAGAGAAGGAGTAACACTGTTCAAAAAGAGGTGTACTCATTACTTGACTTACATTACTATAACCCCTCTGTACATCACCTTAACAATAAAAATTTAAATTCAAAAAAAGGAATTAAAGGCGGAAGACTACAGCCCTACCTCTTGAATACTAAGGTCTCAGAACTCAGATGTGAGAACTGAGATCCCACTCAAACTCAGAAGCAATAAAAACCACAGAACTTGAGGCCTCACTTTGTCACTGAACACGTGGGCAGCAAGCACCTTCCTGCAATTTCTTCAGTGGAATTACTATCATCCATGGGCTTGTTGTGGAGTAAGATTTCACCCAGTATGGCAAGTCAAATTTAATGAAACCACTGAGAATCACCCAGTACATTTAAATGGTGAATTTATACAATGCTACTTTTAATCAAATCACATCAGGATGTCATTATTGAATAGTTTGTCTTTCGTTATACAGATTTCATTTTTATTGAAGGTCATTTTTTTTCATTCAAATGGTACTATCTCGTTTGGATGAGTCTTCTACTCTTGGAAGATCTGTCCAGGAAACCTGGCTTTGCCCTGAAAAAGAACTTTACTGAGAGAGAAATACATACGTTTGTGGCTATAAATCCAAAAGGAACACAATATTTTCTTGGTCCAAAATTGCAAGACATTTCCAGGACAAACGAAAGAATTGCCAGGAGAAACTCTGGATATTAGTATTTCAAGTGTTCTGGAGAAGCTGGAATTTTTTTGTGAAATAAAAACATACAGTAATTTGAAATTACACACATCCACTGAATAAACCTTTGCCAAACTGGCTTCTCCTAAGTCATTTTCCTGCCCAGTTTAATGGTTTTTATTTTAAGTATTAGTTGAAAATATTTACCGACATAACTCCAAGGCATGTCCTGGAGCTTATTAAAATCTCATTGGAAAATAGTCTGAGTTTTTTTAAAGTAATTCATGATGAGGAAAAATAAAATTAACAAAAAATACTGTTGTTAATCACAACAAAAGAACAGAGGGTGTGGCTTCTTTCTGATTATGTAAAAAATGTCATTAATGACATTAAAGTTATAATTAATTGGTCAATTATGTGCCAAGACAATAGTATCAATAAACAGAGCTTGAGAGATTTAGTGCTATATATACTCAGGATGAGAAAGACAGATATGGTTCAAGAGGTTGTACGCAAGTGTTATAAACTCCAAATCCCTCAAAATTCTTATTGAACAGAGAATAACTAGCAACAGATTGAGAAAAGAAATACTCAGGCTCCAACCACTAAAGAGGGGGCATAAAATTTGCACCATTTGACCACTCCCTGTATTTAAAACAAAAACTTAATAAACAGCCCAAAGTCAGAAGTGCTCCATAGATTTTCAAGCAAAATAACTCAACATCAGCTACGTAGGTAGATTGAATTCTGTCCTATAATATAGCCCACTTGGTGTGCTGGTTTTTTTTTCTTCTTATTCCAGAAAACTCCCTGGCCCCCTGAAGAATTTTTTTATTAGAGTTAGCAAATAAAGAGATTTTAGTACTCTGATTTTATGACCACTGGCAATCATGGTTACAATTTGAAATAACTACCGTATCTTAGCAACTGTAATCTTAACCAAATAAATACAGCAAGGAGCAAACAGGTTTCAGACTTACTAATGTCTCATCAATATCCCAAAAGGGGAAGGTGGGGGGGGGGAGGATGTTCTCTAGTACTGTGAATTTGGCAATTCTCCCAAGACCAAACACATTACATTTTCCCCCCATTTTCACAGCAGGGCACCTGCAGTGTGATTTTTTTTTAAGAAATAACTAAAAAATCACTTAGAACAAAAAAGGGCGGGTAGGAAGCAGGGAGGGAAAAGGAGGATAATGAAAAGAATTTTAGAAAAAATAAGAAACCCTGAAACTAAATCAGTTTCTGCTTTCGTTTCCTTTGCAAGCTGAAGGTTGAAGCAACAGTGGCATCCGTTCCTTGTCTCCATACCAAAGCCCATTCCTATGCCATGTCTTAAGGGCGATCCTAAGCCACAAAGACTGCTTGAAGCTCCCAATTATAACTATAATAAGACAAAATGTTTGGATTATTTGAGACAGAATCTAGTTCTGTCGCCTGTGATTGGTGGTGATATACACCCATAATTCCAGTTACTCAAGAGGAGGACACGAGGAGGATCACAGTTCATGACCAGCCTGAACCAAAAAGAAAAATACAACTTATTTGACCTCATAGCAACAAATAACTCAAGCATGGTGATATATATTTCTATTCTATAATTCTAGCCACAAGGAATCAAAGGGAGGAAAGAATGCAGACCCCAAACTATAAGATCTTCTCCGAAAAAATAACAAACCAATTGTTAGGTGATAGAGGTAAGAAGACATTGTCTTGTTGAATATTATTAAAGAATCCTTACTTTTGGATTTTAAAATAGGTTTAATGTTACATATTAAATTCTAATGACATGGTGTTTTAGCTTGGATTAAGGACAAGCACTGGTGGCTCACTCACACTTGTAATTCCAGCTACCCAGAAGACTAAGATCTGCGGCTCAAAGCCAGTCTGGGCAGATAAATATTAGAGACTCTTACCTCCAATTAACCAGCATAAATAGAGAAGTAGAGGTATGCCTCAAACGGTAGAGTGCCAGTCTTAAACGAAGAAGCTAAGTAAGAGCACAAGGCCCTGATTTCAAGTTCCAGTACTGCAACAACAACAAAAATAATTGATAAATGCCAAAGATAAAAATGTTATATATTAAAGTATAGGAAAAATTGCAATGTATTTATATAATAGACTATATATATTACATGATAGAGAACAAATATGAAGAAAGAGTACATTTAAGTTTCTATTATTCGTTTCCCGTAATATGTTTCCCATGGGTTTAAAAAATATTTTTTACCAATTTTTCCCAAGAAACTCTGTCTTCAGGCATCTTTAACACTCCAAACCACCTCTGTTGCTTTTGTTGTGAGTCAGAAAAATAGTGCCTTCCCACTACCAACTTCGCTCTTTGTATGTTGAAGGAAGTATAAAAGGAACATTATTTTTATGTCTGGAAAAAGAAGGAAATGGTGAATGTTAGAAAAAACGAGAGAAACTGAATCCAGTGGTTAGAAAATCCATCCATCGGCTGGGAATGTGGCTTAGTGGTTCAGTGCTTTCCAAGCATGCATGAAGCCCTGGGTTCAATTCCTCAGTACCATATACACAGAAAAAGCAGGAAGTGGCACGGTGGCTCAAGTGGTAGAATGCTACCCTTGAGCAAAAGAAGCTCAGGGGTAGTGCTCAGGCTTTGAGTGTGAGCCCCAGGATTGGCAGAAAGAAAGAAAGAAAGAAAGAAAGAAAGAAAGAAAGAAAGAAAGAAAGAAAGAAAGAAAGAAAGAAAGAAAGAAAGAAAGAAAGAAAGAAAGGAAAGAAAGAAAGAAAGAAAGAAAGGAAAGAAAGAAAGGAAGGAAGGAAGGAAGGAAGGAAGGGAGAAAGAGAGAGAGAGAGAAAGAAAGAAAAGAAAGAAAAAAATCACTCAAAATGTGAATGCATATGAGAGATACACTGTCATTACTGAGGTTTGACAGATTCTTTTTTTTTGACAGATTCTTTATATTATGAGTTCAAGCAATAATTTCCTTTCTTTGATTTGGGGGTTAGTTTTGTTTTTTTCGGTGTTTGGTTTTGGATTTGAGGTTTTGGTTTTTGTTTTTGGTGCCTAGGAAACAAAATCTAATTTCTACTGAGTGAAACTTCTGATATATAAATAGGACAATATACATGGATACCAGTCTCCCAGTTCTCCCAAATTAACCCAACTGGCAGGAATTAATAACTTTTTGAATAACATGTCATCAAAGTTTCCTCAGAGAAGTATGGAAGTCAGTATCACAGAGGCATGACACTGGCTGCAATTTCATGACAACCAAGGGGCTATGAGGTGCAAAGAAATGGTAGACACAAAAAATAAAGAGTATCTTTAACTGTCAAAGGTCCAGATGAGTTAGGAAGCTATTAACTTGACTCGTTTATCAAATGGCGAATCTACTCTTATGTGAAATATTAAGTGTTTTCCAACTGTTCAGCAAAGATCCAAATTCACTAGCTCTATCACTGAGATTTTTCAGAACACCACTTTACATCCTAACTGCTAAATAACAGTTGCGTGCCCTGGTGGATGAAAAGAATTCCAATTTGTAGCTTGTTTCAGTCTATGCAGGATAAACTTTTCAGAGTGAGGGGCTTTTAAAGTGTACCATGTTTAGCCAGATGAAAAATAAGGCAGATTGAGACTACAGTCAGCAATATAAAGGGAAACAAATTAAGTACTTATAATTGAAGCTTGAGGAATGAAAGAATTCACACTTTCTTAGATCTATTATTTCAGACAGTCTGGTGTCAGAATTAAAAGCCAACCAGTGCATCTGTTTATATTGCCAAGGATTTTCACAGTAAGAAGGGCTAGGAAACACATATTTTTTAATTAGGGTCCAAATTCCAAAGAATGCCAGAAAAAATAGGAATGTCAAAAATATATTTTCTTATGATTTTTATTGTCCAATGTCTAAACAAAGACAAGAAAGCAAGTTGCTTACTTCTCTTTCACAAATACAAGTGAACGGATTTTTTTTTAAATGTAATTCTGTTGTTTTGGCCACAGACTCTGTTTTTTCTTACTTTCTTTTTCTTCCTTTTCTCCTTTATTTCTTTTCTTTCTTCCTACTTTCTCTTTAATTTTTCTTCCTTCCTTTCCTTCTTTCCTTCCCTTTCTTTATCTTTCTCTCTACCTCTTTCTTTCTTTCCTTTATTCATTCTTTCTCCTTCCTTCTTTCTTTCCTCATCCTTCCTTTCTTCCTTCCTCTCTCTTTTCTTTATTTCCCTTCCCTTCTTCCTTCCTTCCTTCCTTCCTTCTTGCCTTCCTCTCTCTCTCTCTCTTTCTCTCTTTTCTTGCTTATTCTTATTCTGTTTGTTTCTGGCTTAGTGACTGCTTTTCTTTGTTTGGATGGATGACCCAATATAGGAAAAGCCTATTAAGGAATGCTTCATTCACACAGAAGGTTCACCAGGATGGGTTGTTGTTTTTTTTTTTTTTAACAAATCTTAAATGTTGAATTACAAATGGCTAAGAACCAACTTGAACTTAAAAATGTATTTCCTGTTTTAAGCATTTACATTGACTCTTGATTATCTTGCACCTCTAATGTTCTATTATTTTAGTTCTCTGTTGATGTATAGAACATTTTGTGTTGAAATCTACCATTCATCTATTTTTATAACTATCCAGCAAAATTAGAGGGATTTTTCAGTCATGTCCAAGATCTTCTTTGAATAGTGAAAGAAAAATACAAAATAAATCACAAAATAAGTAATATTCTACATAGAAGAGTAAATTGACCTCATTGCCTCGTGTATTTATTTAACAAATTATTGATGGCTGAATATTTTGCCAGATATCAAACTCATTTTTGGGGAACACTGACTTGAGCAAGACAATTGACCAGCCTACCTAACATGGAATCACACCAAGAATGCCTTATCTAACTTGAGACTTGAGTCACATTGACACTTCAAAAATATTTCACTCTCATGCCTTATATTTGATCAAAGAGGAAACAAAGTCTTTTTTTTTGTCGGTCATAGGACTTGAACTCTGGGTCTAGGCACTATCCCTTAGCTCTTCAGCTCAAGGTTAGCATTCTACCACTTGAGCCACAGCACCACTTCTGGTATTCTGGTGGCTAATTGGACATAAAAGTCTCACGGATGTTCTGGCCCTGCCTGGCTTTGAACTGCGATCCTCAGATCTCAGCCTCCTGAGTAGCTAGGATTACAGGCGTAAGCCACCAGCGCCTGGCTCCAAAGTATTAAAGTATTGAGCTTCATATTTACAATACTCTTTAGTAGGAAGAAAATAATCAGAGTTTACATCCTTATATACAAACCTCAGCAACGTGCTTCTCTCTGGAAAATTGTTTTGGTTTTCCCCAAAATGAAAATGGGCAAGCTGTGAATGCCTAAACTTGGGAACATACTCTGAGAACAGAGGTAAAGGTGAAGATCCAATCCAACCTCATGGTATCCTAAATGGCAGTAAGGGAGTGCTGAGTGGTCAAAGGACCTTGGGCAAGAATGGAACTCAGACTCATTTTAAAGACTCTCTCCAACTGAGAAGATAATAACAATAAATCACAATAAATAAATAAAAAACAATAAATCCTGAGAGAGTTGAGTAGGTCCTAGTATAGATAAAGTCCCAACTACTCATCTCTATTGTAAACTGAACGAATAAATAGATGAAAGACGAGGTGAGAAGCAGAAGCCGCATCTCGGCTCTTTATTTCTTCTCCTATTCATGTTAGCATAAGATTCAGCCTCCAGTTTTAAGCCATTTTGGTAAATCATTTTTGGCATGCCTTCACACAAATATTTCTACTCTGAATATTTTGGGAATTAGAAAATAGAAGCTAAACAATTAGATTTTACAGCATCTAATCTACATTCTTTAAAACAAGATGGGGAGAAAAACAGAAACAGTTAAAATGGATTAAACTTCTATAGAATTCTGTAGCTCTTTCCATTGTTTACCACTAGTAACCCAACCAGTTTAGATAAAGAAGGAATTTTTAGACTCTGAGTTCTACAAAGCCCAGTAGTAGATAAACTTCTAAGGTAGTCAAGAAGTAACTAAGTCCTACCTCTGTCCTCCCCCACAACCAACACCTGCCCCTCATCTTTGTCAAGCTCCATTCCAGATCATCTTGGAAATCCTAGTGAGTTTTATTTTCTTTTCATTTTGGTAGCTTCCTATATTGCCTGAGTGGAACTTTAGGGACAACATAGTAATGAAATGACTCTGACACTGCCTATGTCTACAAAAGGGCTGCAATTACACCAGCACACAAACAAACATCTTTTCCTATGATTCAAAGCATGGTGAGGTATGATCTTACATTAGCAGTACTTATAGCCTGTATTTACACATGTGTTGAACAAGAAAAGGTTAAAGTAATTTACTAGTCTTAGTAATACATGGATGCAGAGTCTACTATATCTAAGACAGTCGATTTTGCTCTGTGGGGGTAAAAATTCCTCAGTGGCTGGCCTGTAAAGATAGGGAAAGGCCTCAGTTGCTGGTGGCTCATATCTATAATCCCAGATACTCAGGGGGCTGAGAACTGAGGATCAAGGTTTGAAGCCAATCCAAGCCGGAAGTCCATGAGACCCTTATTCCCAATAAACTACAAAAAAAGCTGGAAATAGAGCTGTGGTCCAAGTGATAGAATGCTAGCCTTGAGCAAAAGAGTGTCAGGGACAGAACCCAGGCTCTGAGATCAATCCGCAGTATCACACACACACACACACACACACATACACACACACACACACACACACACACACACACACACAGAGGAAGAGAAAAGGGTGTGAGTTCACCTTTTAGCATGGTAGAGGATTTAAGTAGATATCTCACTGAATACAGGGAACAGGAGGAAAATAGTATGCACAGAAAGGCCAGGAGAGTGTACAGTGTGTTCTTAGTTGCTAAAATATTACACATAAGAAAAGAACAGGAATAAACATAACATGGTAGCTTTTAAGCATTCATTAAAAAGGGTGCTCTGCATATTGCAGCGCATTGTACGATGAAGGACTCATAATACTTCTAAAAGATGAGGCAGATCCAAAGGTCTCACCTCCAAGATATATCAATGAGGCCCCATTGACATTAAGTAAAATGTAGGATTCACATTCATCATCAATGAGTTGAAAGATCTGGAAAAGCACAAACTTGTAACAGGGAACAGACAGACTTTACAAAGAATCATGGGAATGGGGCAAGCAGCAGTGGAACAGAGATTTTTTTGTCCCTATATTCATTCTCTGTAACACACACACACACACACACACAGGACCCCATTCCTGCATGCTACTTGCTTTATAAAGAATATTTATAGCAGAGAACACGTGGGTGGTTCATGCTGGTAATCCTAGATGCTCAAAAGGTGGAAATCATAGTTTAAAACCAGCCCAGGAACAAAAGTTTGAGTGACTCTATCTTCAAAAAAACCTGAAAAATCCTAGGCTGGAGTCCTGGTTCAAGTAGTAGAGCACCAGCTGTGAACAAGCAAAATGAATGAGAGTGTGAGGTGTTGAGTTCAAGCCACAGTACAGGCACACATACAAATAAAAGCAAGAGAGAGACATACTTAACCTAATAGAAGTATCTTTTTAATTCAGATCAAAGTCAAGCCACTGGAAACAGAAGAACCGTAGGCTTTAAAAAGTGAAAATCATTAATGTTCTGGTGGTCAGTATGGCAAGTAATGAAAACCCTAAGCTCCACAAGGGGAAGGGTATTTTGCAAAACTGAGACTGTCTTAGAGGAGGCCCAAATCATCCAGGCAGAGAGGACTCTGTGGTGCTGGTTGAGATACATGTGTGTAGTAATGGAATGTATATGTAATAAAGAAAAGGGTAAGATAAGTCTTTTGCAAACAGAGGGAGTTTCAGCTGATTCTGGACAGGAGGCCAGGACCAAAGACCCAGTGATTCTTGCAAAGAGCTGGCTGCAAGCACAAAGCATGACGTCAAAGGACTGTTAGGGAATAAATGAGGTCAACAAGGCAGACAGAAGCAAGCCCTGAAGCCAAGGCCTTGGGGCAGGTGGGCAGGGGCAACATATTGTCCATTAAGAGGAGGGGAATAATACATTTGCTCACTCATTCACCAATAATATTATTTGGGCACCTTATGTCAAATACTATGTAGATTTGAGGCCAAAATCAAACATGTTTGGAAAGAAGAAATGACATGGAGATTTCCCAGAGGGAGCTGAGGGCCACTGGAATGTGATGTCTACTTGTATCTTCTAAGCATGAGGAGTTGTAAAAGCTCTGTCCAACAATACTTTTTTGTTTTGTGGACAAAGAAATAAGGCTTTATCGTACAGTTACAAGGTACCAGGGACCAATCAAGTGTAGATTTCAAGTTCATTTGCTACCATAGACCTTCCTTAAATACTGTGCAACATGAGCCTTTGAAAAATGGTTACCGATAGGGGTCATAGAAAATTATGCAGAAGAAGAGCAAAACAAGGATTCCATAGTACAGATGAGGGCAGACAGGGCCTGATTGGATGTGTATTAAGGATTGAAGATGATTGATTTGGTAACCTTAGGCACGTATTCATTCATTCATTCGGGAGTCCTTTTTTTTGTTTATTAAGTCATTGTTAAGCACCTAATGTGGAATATTGATGGTGACTGAGCTTTGAAACATCAGTCTATCATCCCAGCTACAATGGGAAGATTCGAAGAGGTGGATCATAGTCTAGGTGTGTCCTGGGTCAGGAAATGAGGCCCTGTCTCAAAAATAAAGAAAGGAGTGGAAACATGGCTGAGTGGCAGGGCTTCTGTATGGCAAATATGGGTCCCTGAGTTCAAACTTCAGTACTGCAAAAGATAATTAACAACAACAATAAAAAAGTAAATAAATCCTTTGGTGGAGGATAGGAGGATATGGGAAGAGGCGCTTAGGCTTGGCTTGGAAGAGCCAGTATAGGAAATGGAACCAGGGAAACCCTTTGGGTTCTCCACTTGTCATCCTTGTTTCCAAATGTTGATGCCCAGACTGTATTCCAGACCAAATAAATCTGATTAATTCAAGGCAGGTGTCGAAAGGCACTGGCAAGAATTGAGAGGGGTGCTCATTTTAGCACCCCCGACATTGAAATTATTTTGTCAAAGCACAGGTCAGACATTTACCTCCTATTCCTTATAAGCTCCACATTTTTCTGGTCCGTTATGATTTTTTTTCTGCTTGCTGTGCAAAGGAATGAATAGGCAAAGGATTAATGGGAAGCCTCCAACCTGATAATAACAAGTGACACCATTGGAGGAATGAGCTGGTTGTCTGCAACACAACACATACCCACATTGACTGTGGTGAGTCATCTTGGCTCTATGGTTAGGGGTATCCAAACAGATGCCTTAGTGGGGCACTGGGGGCTCACACCTGTAATTCTAGCTACTCAGGAGGCTGAGATCTGAGGATTGTGGTTTGAAGGTAGCCTGGGCAGAAAAATCTAAGAGTCTCTTATCTTGAATTTACCACTAGAAAACCAGAAGTGGAGCTGTGGTTCAAAGTAGCAGAGTGCTAGCCTTGAACAGAAAAGCTCAGGGTTAGCACCCAGGCCCTGAGTTCAAACCCCATGACTAACCACTCTCTCCCTCCTTCCCTCCCTCCCAGCCCCTCTAACCCCTCCATCCCAACCCCCATCAAAAAAAAAACGATGACTTCAAATTTTAGCCTGGTATCCATTCACAAGTAGTGTGAATGCCCAGGCACAACAAGTGTGCTCATCATGAAACTAAGGGTCACGGTGAGACACATACCTTATAGTAACCATTGTCATAACAGCTAATTTGTATATCCCAAGCATTACCAGGCCATCTTCTCCAAGCAGAGCAATATTTATCCATCCAAGTTGTGCTGTGTACCCTCAGTGAGGCACCTCAAGGTAAAACACTGCTTACCCTGTTAGCCTCAAAACTCAGAAATCCCATCTCTGGTTCATTGTGTCAGGAGAATAAAGTGACCCTTGCCAGGGCCACACAGTCATTAGTGGTGATGTGGGAGATGGGTAGATGGAATAGATAAGAGTCACAACACTAAATAGTCATCAAGAAAAAACATGACAGCAGGAAAGTGACACACAACCCCTCCATATTCATAGTGCATGCACATGCACATTTACTTGTATGACTTCGTCCCTATGCACCAATAGTTTCATTGCTTTTCATTGTTAAGTTGAGAAAAAGAGGAAAATTGAACTTCCTTTTGTTCCTCTTTCTTTCTCCCTCTCCCTCTGCTCTCCTCTCCTCTGCTCTCCTCTCCTCTCTTTTCTTCCCTGACCCCCCCATCTCTCCTCTCTTTCTCTCTTTGTCCCTCCAGTACGGATGTGTGTCACACTGATCAAGCAAAATGACCTGAATTCATAACTAACCAGGCAGGGACTCAAGCAGGTTTAACTCAACAGCACCCAAACTACCCAGACAGCTCCCAGAGCCCATGAAGAGGTAATCAACCAGGGCAATGAACAAGTCACTCAGACCAGACTTTTGGAATTCGCCTCTTTTGTTCTGTCAGTTTGAAGAGCAGGATGCATGTGTGATGCAATTTAGAAGGGAGCTCATTCAGAGCTTTCACGCTGGCAGGCGGGAGCTCTGGGGGACCAGCTTAGCTCAGAAAATGAGGAAGAATGCAAGTTTGCATTGACAGCTTGATCCCAGCATGAGAGAGCTGGCTGCTTGTCTAGCAGGTCCCCTGGGTGTGGATGCGCCAGGGGTGGGAGCCCATGTCTTAAGGGAGCCTGAGCTGGCCCTGGGAAGGGAACAATTACCTGCCTCTTTCTTTCCTTCAATAAAACCTCTTTTCACTTGTCAATTGGAGCCTGTCAGGCAATATTTTTTTTCATGCATGATACACATACTACAATGCCCTTGTGTGTTCTTAATACGTTTACCGCTGATAACAATAGGGCTGTTTTGTCAGGAAAGGTAGGAAGGTATTTGTTGCAAATGTAGACCAATGGCAAAAATAAAAAGAGGATCCACAAAGGCTTCTGTGCTTCATGGTTGCTGAGCCCATCAGAGGATACTCCAAACACTCTTGTGCAGAAAAATGGAGCCAAATGCAATCACACTGGGGTCTTTTTATTCGAAGTGAAGGTTGTAATTTTCATGAAGAACTGTTAGTAGAGATTTGGTCCTTGCTCTCATCATTAGATACTGCTTCAAAGCTCAAGGAAGAGGAAGGATGGAATAAAGAGTTTCATAGGCAAATCACCACTTACAAGACAAATCCAGGCAAAAATCTAGAAGCCTTGAGTAATAAATGACAGCTTTCTCTCATCACAGATCAAACTTTTTTTGTTCTTGTTAAATGAAACTAGATATTAAATAATAAACAATAAATAGACTCCTGTTGAGCCAATTTCTGTTATTCAAGCATCTATTTGACTAGAATTTCCGAAGTATGTAGGTAGAGATAGGTACTGGTTGCTCACACCTATAATCCTAGGTACTCAGGAGGATGAGATCTAAGAATTGTAGTTCAGAGCCAGCTAGGGCAGTCAAGTCTGAGAGATTCTTGAATTCAATTA
Source organism: Dipodomys ordii (assembly GCF_000151885.1). Taxonomy (NCBI): domain Eukaryota; kingdom Metazoa; phylum Chordata; class Mammalia; order Rodentia; family Heteromyidae; genus Dipodomys; species Dipodomys ordii. Next base: position 13,824,048 of record NW_012267228.1, read on the forward strand.
AATAGCAAAATCCAGAACTGGAGTCATCGTTCAAGTGGTAGAATGCTAGGCATGTGTATAAAGGCCACAATGAAATAGCTTGAGGTCCTGAGTTCCAGTACATGTTTAAGAAACCATATAATAGTCGAAATAAGGTTTTGAAGACAGTCTACAAATAAATACAGATTTTTCTAAAAGGATAAAACAATTTTTATTACTATGCTGAGTGAAACGGATTGCCAATACTAGTTTATGGATACCATATTGGATATGGAACTATGCTGAAAGGAATAATATGAGCTGCCAGAGACAGGACACTGGTAAGTGAATGGATTTGTGTCTGACAGCATGGATTTAAACCCTGACTTCATCATTTTTAATTCTATGATCTTTGTTGTATTGTAAAGGTGATGTACAGATGAGTTACAGTTACATGAGTAAGGAAATAAGTGCAATTCTTGTCAAACATTGTTAGCCCCTCCCTTGTCTCCTGCTCTCCCTCGACCCTAATTCTAAGCTCTAAAACTCTTTGACCTCCACTTTCTTAACCATTGTAACATGGATGGCAGTAACAAAATCATTCACTTTCCCATTGTGTATGTGTGTGTGTAGGGGGGGATTAAAATTGGTAAACATGGACTTTGCACAACTCCTGCAGTGTAATAAGTATCAAACATTTCTGTTACTAGAATTCCATAATTGATACAAATACATATTCTTATTAGTTCATGTATGATTTGTATTCCAAATAAGCGTGTTATTAGCCAGAGTGGTGAAGAGGGGCTGTGATAAATAACAGCCTGTGAATTTTATTGACCTAATTCTGTAACAGCTGATGGAAGCTCAGTGCAGATAGATGGGTAGGCTCCCTCCATAGCACAGTGACTCTGAGGTCCACGCTTTCACAATCGTGTGGATCAGATGTCCCAGAGGGCTCATCAGAGTCTACCACCATACCCTCTGACGTCTGCTGATGGGTCAGAACCAAAGACAGAGATGTATGTGGAATACTTAGTGACCAATCATGGGAATGAGGACACATTATCTCTGTCCACATGTTTCCAGTCAGAAATAGGTATGGGCCTCAAACTATGCACCCCCGAAAAATAAAAGAATGTTCAGCTAGATGTGTATTTGTTCAGTTTCCTTCACTAGCATACATCTTCATGAGCAAAAGAGAATAGAATCCCAAGAAATTTTTATGCATTGGATGCACTAACATATTCAGTAATGATCTTGCTGCGTATTTAATGTTGTAAGATACTACCACAGGTAGCCACTCACCTTCCCAGGATGTCTTAGTTTTTCTCTATTTTCCAGCCACTCTTCTTTGTTCTCCTTTCCTCTTCTTGTATAATAGAATGCTTCATGTATAATGGAATGCTGCTAATTGAAAAAAAAAGATAACATTGACAAAAAAGTTTTGTGCTTTATTTTTGTACAAGAGAAGATGCATCCTTTGTACTGAATCTTAAGTCAGCTCCTGGCCCTCTTGCTGGAAAGATTCCAACTATGGTGACTCAGCTTGGCACTCTGCTACAGTACCCCACAACCTTAGTCATGGTGCTTATTATATAGTGTTCTTGGTAGCTCCATGCGAGGCTCTGCTGTGAACTAGAAGCTCTCTGAAAGCTGAGGAAGGTCTTTCTTCTGTGTTTCTCCTTACACAGTTCAATATCTGCCACACAGACAGTACCATTCACCAAAGGACTTAAGGTATTTCCAAGTATAATTGTTGAATGTTAGAAGGTAAAGCAAACTAGAACATAAATTAATTTGGGATACTGCCAATCAAAAAATAATCTGTGAGCAAAACTGGTGAGAGGGAATATACATTTTCCTTTAAAGCACTCTAAAAACCTCTGGTTTCATTTTTGTTTTTGTTTAGTTTTCAATTGTCAACCATTAGCACTGTAATTAAAGGATGAAATTAAATATTCAGTGTTTTATCCGATTTCAGTAATTGGACTTTGGAAATATTTTCCTTTGACTTGCATAATGCAGAACACCTAAAAAAAGACACACACAGAGAACACAGAACAATTGAAACAAGGACCTTTCTTCCAAAACTTTTCATGCTATAATGAAAAAATCAAATCCATCTACAAACCTCTATCAATGCAGCATATGGGTTAGTACCCTATTCTTACTTATAAAAGTTAGAAAAGGATAGTCATCATGTTTAATTTTTCAAGTTAAACTTCAGTTAAAAGGGTTATTTTTGCCATGATTTTTCTACTCACAATGGAACATAAAAATAATAGTGTTATATTTTCTTCAGTATTTTGGCATTACTGTAATGTTTTAGATCTTGTTACAAATATTTATCTGGAAAATGTTTTTCTTTGTACTGAAATATTTGAATTAAGGTTAATAAAGGCTACTGTTCACCTTTTATTCAGTTCTAAATATTAAATATTTGGAACTGTCTTCCAATGATAGTCTATTCAAATGTGACATCATTATAGTTTCTAATTAGCATATAATTTATATCTTACACTATAATACTACTATACTAATACTTATACTATTTACTACTATATAGTATTTACTACAGTATATACTCATACTACTATACTTATACTATACTATTATTTATACAATACCAACTTATACCGCAATAGGTCATACATATCCTTTCTGTGTCTGAGCCTTCTCATTTGTAAAATGTGGATAAAAATAGTGCTTAGCCCATAGGGTTTTATGAAGACTACAGAAGGTTATTCATTGAAAGCCTTAACACACTAGCACATCAAAAGTTTCTAGAACTCTTTAGCTATTCGTACCTGTTGGAAGAATAATAATATCCAATATTCCTATTTCCATATACCTACCTCCTCCATTCAGCTGACTCAATCTGTCCTCTAGCCTGGTAACCAACTGAAATCACTCTAGCCAAGGCTATCAATGGCCTTCATAATACCAAAGTTAAGGGCTGCTCTTCTATTCCTAAATACTCTTGTCTTCTGTGCAACACCAGATCTGTTCAGTCCTACACATTGTGTTGGAATATTCTTAGCTCTTTGGGTAAGATGAAAAGTATGGTTCAGGAAGAGCAGAGAGAAAGGGAGAATTGACTGACAGGTGAACTGTCAAATAAGACTGACCAGTCCATTTTCCTCTCTTCTTAAACCTCCCTGATAGGCAGATTTCATTTTGTTTTGTCTTGTTTTCACGAGGGATTTCTGTGGTACTGGGACTTGAACCTAGAGTCGGATACATTACACTTATAAGGGTTCTACCATTTGAACCACTTTCCTAGCCATTTTGTTTTATATTTTGTGAGATACAGTCTCACTAATTTTGTCGTGCCTCAGCTTGACTCGTGACCTTTTGTCTCTGCCTTCTGACTAGACATGATTACAAGCAGGTACCAACGGAGTGGACTCCCGGATGACATTTCTAAGCTAACCTGTGATCTTCTTTTACTCTTGCCTAGAACCTATTAAACAACAGCTAAGGCTTGAGTATAGTTTGTGTCTCCACTGAATAAATGAATAAATTACTGATTGTTCCCTTACTCCTATCTAAGTATAAAGGGGTAGTGAATGGTATTTTCTAAGGAATATGATAAACTATTATCTTTTTTAAAGTGCATGTTGAGGGACTGGGAAGGTGGTTCAGTGGAGAGTGCTTGCCTTGTATCAGCATGAGGCCCTGGGTTCGATTCCTCAGCACCACATAAGCAGAAAAAGCTGGAAGTGGTGCTGTAGCTCAAGTGGTAGAGCACTAGCCTTGAGCTGAAGAACTTGAGGGACAGCGCCCAGGCCCAGAGTTCAGGCCCCATGACCAACAACAACAAAAAAGTACAAGTTGGGGCTGGGAAGGTGGCTCAGCGGTAGAGCGCTTGCCTTGCATGCCTGAGGCCCTGAGTTCGATTCCTCAGCACCACATAAGCAAAAAGAAAAAAGCCGGAAGTGGCGCTGTGGCTCAAGTGGTAGAGCGCTAGCCTTGAGCTGAAGAGCTGAGGGACAGTGCCCAGGCCCAGAGTTCAGGCCCCACGGCCGGACCCAAAAAAAAAAAAAAAAGTACAAGTTGATTAATCCATTCTGAAACCTACCCCTCATACTCTTCACTATAGAGAAAAACTGAATAGCGGAGCCACATGGTCCATTCTTTCTATGTTGCTCATAATGTAAACAACATTCATCTAAATGGAGCTCCCCTAAAATTTATTTCAACAACACCATCATCATATATTCTGCACTACAGAAGAGCCTTTCTAAAGAAGACAAACCTTAAAAACATGTGCTCTAACATCTAAAATATATTTTTACTCCATTGTTTCATCTTTGTAGGCTCAAGAAACACTAAGCCTCTTTGGATCTGGAGGAGGAACTATTTATTTATTTTTGCAACTGTTATAGGGAAAACTTAGGAGCAGGCACATTTTCTGCCATCTTTACTTGTACAGAGAAAGGGATTTCCAAGCAGGCAGGGAGAAGATAAACAGTATACACTGACTCTTGACACACGGCTGCTTTCTTAAACTAGAATAATGAAACTTTGCAAACGAACAAAAGAGTGGGAGGTAGATATCTGATTTACAATGTTTTTTGAGATAAAGCACACTGTAAAAAAAAGATCAACGTGAATAATACAGCATTGTTAACTGAGTCATGACATTCCTATTCTGGTGACGACTTGAACGACAGAACTAGGCAAATGAGCACCTTGTAACCACTTTCAAAGCAGGGGGAAGACATATAATTATAATTCTCACACTGACGAGAATTCAAGAAAATCTAGGGAAAAGTTTATTGAAAAACATATTGACATATCAGTGTTATAAATTACTTTCTCTGATTAAACCAAAAAAAAAAACTACCTTTCTTTTGTGGGCTAGCTCATCAGAATACAAAAGGTGTACCACAAAAAGACATACCCACTTTGCAAACCCTTTCTTACATTGAAAATATATCTACCATATATTTATTCTGTAACTTTCCCAACACCTAAGAGAGAGGAGAAATAGATTTCCCAAATAGCTTCAACCTCCATTGTCTTCAGAGCGCCTATCAACATGGTCGAGTCACCTGCTGGAAACTGGTATTTAATCAAAACTAATAAATCTGTTTCCCCACCATTCACAGATGTACAAGGAGATGTAATATTATGTTTTCATGTAATACACATTTTCCAGCCATTTCCTTTCTTTGTTGGATGGCTAAGGGGGGGGCATGCAAAACTTAGAAGGATATTCTCAAGTACCCTGTTTTAATAGCAGAAATCACATGCTCCAAGGTGAACATCTACATGAATGAGAAAACAGTAGGGGTGAGTTTTCTCCTAATGTTTAACTTCACTGACCCTAGAAGCTGGATTCTCAAGTGCTGAAGAAAGCTCTCAGGCTGACCCCATTACTGCCTGTGGCACTTGAGAAGGCAAAGGGGCAGTTGTAAAGTGACACACTTAGTGAGTACTGCAGAAATTATAGTGTTGTGTTCAATGTTGGCTCTGTGGGGAGCATTCCAACCTTCAGAGAGGATACTCATTAAGAGCTGCCAACAACGGAATGGAAGGATTTTCCATGGCATTGTTCTGTTTGGTTTTGATTTCTGTGGCACCTCTTATTGACTCTCTCTTTTATGGAATGCCCAAAGGGCTTCCAGAAGAGACAGAAAGACACAGTGAAGCAAAACAGTGCAGCCACGAAGGTCACAATATCAGCTGTGGCAAGGAAACATCTTTACTGAGATACTGGTGTTATTTATCTACTAGCATAACGTGCTTGAAGATCAAGTCCATTATAGAGTTCATTTTTTATACTATCTGGTATTTTTTGAGTATTTTGACAAAGAAGAGATAAAGTTAATAGGGAAATATAGAAGTACTATATATACTGTACTCTTGATTCTAATCTATGAGATTAAAGAAACAGAACCACAAAGCAGGGTACACAACTTAGACTAATAGCCAGGCAAAGTGGCACAGGCCTGTAATCCCTGCTACTGAGGAGACTGGTGCAGAAAAGTCACAAGTTTGATGTGTGTCTGGGAAAATTCGTGAGACCCTAGCCTCAAGACAAAAGACAGTCAGTGAAAAAAAGCTACAAATGTAGCTAAATGGGCAGAACACTTGTCTAGGGTGCACAAGACCCTGGGTTCAATCTACTACTGCCCAGAAAGAAGAAAAGAAAACTAAAGCAAAGAAAGAGACAGGGAGGGAGGGGGAAGAAAGAGTGAATTAGGGAGGGCAAAGAAGAGGAGAATAGGCCAGAAGAAGGGAGGGGAGAGGAAAGGGAGGGAAGTTGAGGAGAAAGGGAAGGGAAGGAAGAAAAGATAGGTCAGTTTGATGAAGCAGCGTAAAAGAAAGAAGCCCGTGAAGGTGGAGATAAGATGAAGCCAAATTTATCTCTGAGAAAAGCATCCAAAGACCCCAGTGAGCCTTGTGCTCCCTGGCATATGCATGACACCGACGTATGCAACCTAGGCGTTCACCTGGTCCTATTCTCTGATATTCTACAGATTACACAAATGCTAAGAAAGGATACTTCAGTTTTGGATCTCAACGTGAGCCTGGACATACAAGACCCTGCATTTAGGATCATTCTGGCAGCCCAAGTCCAATATCTTTTTTTTTTTTTTTTTACAGATTTCTCATTTTCTAAGGGATAAAAACTTTAACCTCTCCAAATTGAAACACTGTATCCATTTCCTTGAAATCTAGAACAACTTGTTCTAAGAAAGGAGGGATGCAATCATTCGCAATTCCCTCAAGGAACTGGCGAGTGTCCAATGCTTTTCACTGATCTCAGTTGATATTAAAGGGTCATTACAGAGATGGGGGACAACAAGGCATAGGACTCGCTCTGAGGTCAAAACCAACTAGGTTGGTGTCTCGGCTATGTGACATAAGCAAGCTGATTTATATCTCTCTCTCTCTCTGTTTGCCTTGTAGCTCTGAATAGGTGCCCAGTGGGGAAAGGTAGCTTTGGCAGAAAGGTAGCTTTCACATATTAATTCCTTATAGCAATTAATCAGATTAAAAAGGAGAGGGCAGAACAAGGAGACTCATCTGAAGCAAGTGGCAGAAGTTTAGCCATAAGACTTGCCATGTTCACCTTGGTTTTGTGTAATGTAGAGCAACTTGAAGGCTGCTTCTAACTCAGATTTCACAGAACCAGGACTTCTAAAGTTGGAACAAGCATCCCCACCATACAAGATTCAGGTGAACTTGCACAAACATCTACACTTATACCACATTCCAGCTCAACTTACCAACTGGCTCACCTGTAAAGGAATGCCTCCCAGATGACAATGAAAATAGCCAGTGTGATGCCTATATGTCAACAGCAGTATCTTCAGAGAACTTCTAGAGCTGTCTGAGGAGCAAAGTAATAATACTACTACTAATAACAAGAAGAAGAATCCTAGAAATCTACCAAAATGATTGAACTCCAGTCACCTGGTATTTATACTTGTGGGTTTCACCAAGGGATAACATCAAACCAAATATGGCTGGCTCATTTCAGGCTGAACTATGCCATTAGCTAAGTGGTAAGAAAGTTGCTGCTACCCAGGAAGCACTGCTGTTTCATCTTAAGTGTTATTCCTTTGGAGCTCCTGTTACTGTTGTCGACCTTTTGAGCTTCTAGAAATGTACTTGGCATTCCATTAAAGAGAGGCTGGTGCAAAGCACATTGAGCAATAGTAAAGAATTGCTATGCATAAAGGCTACACATCCCAAGAACTAAATTAGGAGCACATGGACACAAACAAATCCATACGTATCAATTATTTAACTTGATTTGGAATGCACAGTTTCATATAACTCCCCTCCAAAAAACTTAAAATACCAACAAGCTATTAACAATGAACTAAAATAGACTAATCTATATGGTAAAAGTAATTTGGGAAGTAGGGAAATTTTCAGAGACTCATCTCCGGTTGCCAAGAACAACTCGGAATTTTAGCCAAACCTCCAACTTCCTATGTTTGATCTCCTACCTTCAATTTTCAGAGCAATCAACTAGGAGAACTTGTTTCACACTGAAGCCTGCATGGGACTACTGGAACATAAAACCCTTGAAGAAACCGAACGCCAACAAGTGGGGCTAGCTGAACTCTTTTTTTTTTTTATGTTGGTACTGGGACTTGAACTCAGGGGATAATAAGCTGACTTTAAAGGTGATTTGTGGATGATTCAATAAGCAAGTGTGGAATACAGCAAAGGCTCACCGTATGGTAACATTATTCCTGATTCTACATTTATTATGCATATTTTTGTACACATTTTTGTCAGTCATGGGTCTTGAACTCAGGGCCTGGGCACTGTCCTTGAGTTGTTTTTGTTCAAAGCTAGCATTCTATCACTTTGAGCCACAGTGCCATTTCTAGTTTTCTGGTGGTTAATTAGAGATCAATCTCATGGACTTTCCTGCCTGGGTTGGCTTTGAACAATGATCCTCATATCTCAGCCTCTTCAGTATCTAGGATTACAGGCGTGAGCCTTGCATAACCTTTAAGTAGTTGTACAGGGGTTTCAATTCAACATGTGCATTTATAAGTACAATGCATCTTGATTAATGTCACCCTTTCCGTTGCTCTTCCTCAACTCTCCCAAACCCATCCATCTTTGGAAGTGCTAGGGATGGAACTTGGAGCCCTCATGCTATGTCCCACCACCCATACTATCAGACTGCTAGGCTTTAGCTATTTCTCAGATAGGATCTTGGCACTTTTTAAAATCCAAGGTCACCCTTGGAGTACCACCCACCTATCTCTGTTTCCTTTGGAACTGGGAGTACTGGCTTGGACCATCAGGCCCAGGTTGTTTGTTTGTCTATCTTTGTGCTGGTAGTACAGCTTAAATTCAATGTCTCATTCTCTCACTTGGCATTTGCTTTCATTAAAGCTGGCACTCTAGCACATGGGCAACACTTCCACTTCTGGTTTATTGCCAGTTAATTGGAAATAAATGTCTTGGGGACTTTTCTGCCTGGGCCGGCTTAGAACTGTGATCCTCAGATCTCCACCTCCTAAATAGTTAAGATTATAGGTGTGAGCCAAAAGCCCCCCAGACTTACCAACTCTTCGTAGTATTCTCATTGCTGTTATTTACTTGGTCAGACAGAGCCAGAGAAAGCACTCAGCCACTAGGCATTTGGGATTTCAGCCAGGTTCAATTGTTCTTTTTCTATGACAATCTAATTGATTGAGGCTCTAAAAGGGGAAACAGATGATTAATCTGCCCAACGGATGGGATGAAAACCAACACTCATCATCTAATTTACCAAGGCCCTGTACCTTTGGAAAACTGCCTAACAGAGATAGCTGGACATAATCATAGTCAACAGACTCCCAAGGAGCAGGACAACAGCCAAATTGCCTTAACTCCCATCATACAGAATCTAATCCAGTCTCATCTTTAGCCCTTCATTTGAATTGACCTCATTGGGAAATTCTTAGTCCTGAAGGAGAATTATAATGGTTCACAAAAATCAGGTTAGAGATGGCCTAGCAGGGATGTCTGTGAGCAATCTTGGTTGTTGACATGCCTGCCTGATTTAAATAGCACATCAAGTCTCCAGAGGCACAGTGTGCCTCATTCATCTTTTTAGCTCCTGCATATATCACAGTGGCTAAGGGGAAGTTCTGTAGACTCTAAACACCTAAATTCAGATTCCCATACAAGCCTGTATTCTTTTAGGAACAACAATGTAGGTGGCACACCCCCCTTTTCCTCTCCAAGGTATATTTTCCTCACTAGGAAAACGGAGCTCCTAATAACTTCCTCATTGGGTTATTGTGCATATGAAATAAGAATGCACTTAAAGCACATTAGCCAAAGCAGCTCATAGTGTGACTGTTAGCCACCATTATTTTTATTAGTATGATAGCAGGTACTGGATGGGTGGATGAATGGAGGGGTGTGTGGGAGATGAAAGAAGGTGACATCTATGGTTTATTCTGCATTTGAAATGCTACAATTCTGATCATTTTCTAAAGAACTTCTTCCCATCAAAAAGCTTATCTGAAAATATTCCACTAGTATTGGCCATTATGGTGCTTATTTTGGATGCAACATAAAAGAGGAAAAAGTAGATTAGACTAGCAGCCAGAGAACTAAAACCAAAACACTCCATCACTCAATCAATATAGGTACTATATTATCTATCTATACCGACCTATCTATCTTAGCGCCACGGACACATATCTATCTACATTCATACAACCTTTACACCAAAATTTGTGCCAGTCTCAGGAATACTAAAGTATGGTCCCTTCCTTTATGGTAGGACAGACATACATATAAAAGAATGCCATAGAAGCACAGAAAATGGAATCAAGGCAACTCAATTAAAAACTCTGAAAGACTAAGTTCTCCATGAGGATGAGAAATGGGTTTTATTCATCCTAATATGTTTAATACCCAGCAGAGTTTCTAAGCACAGTAGCCATCAAACATTTGTTGAATAAACAATGTACCATGTGTGTTGAGTCTTTAGTGATGATTAGGAGTTCAGGAAGATGGGACTTGAAGAGACAATGCTAAGCAGAAAGAGTGTGTATAGCAGGTTCAAAACAATCAAGGATATAAATGTGTCAGTGTGGGAATGCCACCAGGAGAGACAATGGATAAAAGAGCTAGTGGCTATGAAAGTACGTGGTGGATTGGAGGTGGTGTTCTCCCTCTCTGTTCTGACCACCATGGCTTCCCCATAAGGTCTTACAATACATTCCTTGTCAAAACATTTACCCCCTCTCTTCTCCAAAGTGTTTGATTTACTCTTCCTCTTTTTTTTCTGAAAATATTTTAAAGAGGTTAAAGAATAAACAAATACACTCACTGAAACATGGCAAATTCAACGGAGAACCCAAATAGTATAATTCCTTATAAAGGCAATGCCAAGCCGGGTGTCGGTAGCTCATGCCTGTAATCCTAGCTACTCAGGAGGCTGAGATCTGAGGATCACGGTTCAAAGTCAGCCCTGGCAGGAAAGTCCATGAAACTCTTAGCTCCAATTAAAAAAACAAACACCAGAAAACAGGAAGTGGCACTGTGGCTCAAGTGGTAGAGCGCTAGCCTTGAGCTGAAGAGCTGAGGGACACAGCTCAGGTCCAGAGTTCAAACCTATGACCACCACCACCAACAACAACAAAAAGGCAAAACCAAAGTTCAACAAAATAACCACCAGGGAATAGGTACTTGAAAGGGGTAGGGTGAGTCAGGGGGGGAGAAGTAGACAAATGAAGAGGTGGAGGGTCAAGAAGTCAATGTATATCCTACAAAATTAAGAAGAGTGAGGGAAAGTCTAGGTCAAGAGGGGTGGGTGGGAATGTTGAAAGAAATGACCTTGATCAAGATGCATTATATTCATAAACTGCCCTATTAAGTGGCAACTCCTTTCTACAACTACTCAAAGAATAACAATAATAATAGTAATAATAAAGGATAAAAATATACTGGACTTGCCTTTTTCATTCCTTTCACTAAAAAGAAAGTATCTATAAAATTTCCTAAAGAATAAAATTGTCAACATATGTGCAGTGATCCCTTCTAGCCACCAGGATTTTTGTAATCTGTCTATGTTGGTTCCTAATTTATAACATCATATTAGCACTTTACAGCACTCATTTTAAAGATTCCTATGTGGTAGACTTTCTAAGCCCAGACGCAGGCAATGAATAATTCTAAATGTTGCTACTCCAAAAAGTAGTCCTATTTGAATGTCTTTTCAAAAACAGGAATATTTCTTCACTGGCAAAAATATTTTCTTAGTTTTCAATTGGAACCTTTTGCATTGACACGGTCACTTAAAGACCTGGAAAAACTCAGAAAAATGTGGGAAAGCTACTTTGGGAAAATATTTGGAAAATGCAGGAAATGTTTTGGTGGGAAGGTTTCATCTAAGGATTGTCTCAAGTGATTTTTCAAATCCTTGCTATAATGAAAGCTAGAAACAAATTAAAAGGTAATTGAATTGATTACACCTAGAGGCCAGGCTAAATGAAGGTAAACATGACTGTATGCTTTCTGCTTTCTGGCTATCTTGAGCCCATTCACAGTTAGCATTGTGCATTGAGGTTCATCTCAGTTCTGAGTATTTCAGTTTTATACCCATTGGTAGTTTCTTAGCACTTGATTTCCTAATCCTTGCTCTCTCAAGCAGGAAAAAGTACTAGATTTTTAAATAACTTTTTTTTCAAAGAAGACTCTTAAGATGGCATATTTTCTTTCTTGTAATACATGTGGAAACTATTATATTTTCACCCAGAAAAGGCAAGTTGATTGAGAATAAAATTATTGGGATATAATCTTTCAAAAGATTTCATATGTGACACCAACACTCTCTGACAGCTTTCTATTAAAAAAAAAAAAAACTTTTGAAGCCCTACTCAGGACAGTTCTTTCTTTTACTATCAAGATTTTCTTGCCTGGATGCTTAAGTGAAGTAAGTCAGATCCAAAGAAACACAGGACCCATGGTTTCCCTTAATTGCAATAAATAGTATACAACTAGGATCATCTTAGCAGATGAGCAGAATAGCTCAATTGCTATGTACATATGACCATATAAGATGATGTGAAGTGAAATGAACTCCAAGACATGGACACAAGAGGTTTTTTTTGGTATTGTTGTTTTGACTCTACTATGTGATTTCTTGTTTCTTTTGTATGTTCTTCACTGTATGATATATCCCCTGTTGTCATTGTATTTGATTTTGGTACTGTAGTATTGTATATGCGTTTATCTGAATTAGGAAAGGGAGAGGGAACAATAGAATGTTGAGACCAAGGACAAGGGGCGAACCAAGACAACAATGATATTCACAGGACAATATGTTGCAAATGATCTATATAACTGGAGGGGGGTGGGAGAGAGAAAGTGGGAGAAAAATGAGGGAAGGGGTAACAAGTTTGGCAAAAAATGTACTTATTACCTTACTTTTGTAACTGTAAGCCCTCAATACATCACCTTGACAATAAAAAAATAAAAAAGAAAGTAATAAAAAAACTTTATTTTTGTAACTCAAACTATTTGATAGGATTGTAAGACTCCTTTTATTAAATTTGAAACGATGGGTTCCAAATTCAAAACTTATTTTGCTCAAGGACACATAGTTTTGGATCACCTTTGAATAAAGTGTACTTCAAAATAGATTTTGTTTTGTTTTTCTGCTCATATTTGGGCTTGAACTCAGGACTTTGTGGTCTCATTTGGATAATTTTTCTCATGGCCAGCACTTCACCATTTAAGCCACATTTCTACTTCTAGCTTTTTGCTTATTAACTGGAGGTAAGAGCCTCATGAATTTGTCTTCCTGGGATATCTTTGAACTGGGATTCTGAGATCTCAGGCTGCTGAGTAGCTAGGATAACAGGTATGAGCCACCAGTGGGTAGCCACACTAGATGGTCTTGGTTTCTTCATTAGGAACCATTCTGACCACTGTAACTAACTTTTTTTTAACCTTCAGAACTTTAATTCTTTGTCTTATTTTTTGGAACTATGGGAGAATATTTAGGTATTTGTTCTCTATACTATTCATTATGTTTTCTGTGATTTCAATTCTATTCTTTATTTCCTCTAAAGGAGATTTAAACCCTATAATGATACTTTTGATATCCTATCCCTTTTTATTTTGCACATGTCCCTTCGGATGTATTGATTTCTCATCTCAATTTCTTTGCTCTTTATGGTTACTTCTCTTTTCTTAGATATAAAACTCTTCTCATAACTTAACGAGAACCATATAAAGCTTGTGGAAATTTTCTTCTATTCGTGTTGGCTTGGTTATGACAACCAGCAGTAGATCTTTCTTGGCCACCTGAGATGACAATTCAACAATCTAGTTGCCATAAAATAGGGTCCCTGATTTCAGAGCAAGTACAAAACAGTAGTTTTTGCTTTCAACAGAGGCTCTATAAGGACTACACTGATTGAATCCTTCAGTTCAATTCTAATGGACTTAAAATATGTGTAAATTTTTCCAGACATCTCAATCCCAAATCTTATTGATGCAAACAATCAGAGGTGTTTAGAAGTTGAAGCTGTATCAACTATTGCTAACATCTTAAGCTTAGAAGCTTTGACAAAGATGACTTTGACCTTTAGCAATGATTCTTTAAACTTGTCATTATTAATAAATGGAAGACGAGAGAATTCTTTTTTAAAAAAGAGACTCTTCCCCCCCCATTTCCCTTGAAATGGCCCAAACACTTCATAAAATTGTCCTGTTATTTTTAAGACCTGCATTTTTAAAAACTAACTATGTGGTAGCTTATTTTAACATTCTGAAATATATTCAGAAAGAGTTCACCTCGACATGCTTAAATGCTGAATATTTTATGCTTGGACAAAGAGCAAACTGTAGGTCTTTCGCCAAGCACAGTCAATGCACTTGAGTATGGGTTACCAAAAATGCTGAAGAATTTTTTTCTATTTATTGTTATAGCTCAAATCCTTGTGTCTCTTGTAGGCTTTAAGTGACATAAATATGCATTTCCATCTGCACAAACTCGTCAGGAATAGTTCTGCTGGGAGGTGCTATGCCACCCAAGTACTTCCAGAATAGAGTCTGTTAATCCTGTTACCACTATAGAAACGCAGAGGAAAAGTCTACCCCGGCCACTACTGCAGCTGCTGTGCCTGCACTCGCTCCAACAGCCACACCCTAGGTACTAAAAGGAAGCCGGAAAAAAATGGCATCCCTTAGATAAGAGGGTGCTGACCTCTGTTTTCCACCAATGACAGTGATTTCCAAACCTTTTATTGTAAACACTGCAAAGCTTTAATAGTTAATAATCATAATAATAAAATTTGAGGAAGATAGCAAGCCCACACAGTACACACACACACACACACAACACACACACACACCAATACTCAAACACATTTGGTATATCACTTGCTCATGCCTATAACACTAGCTATTCACGAGGCTGAGATCTGAGGATCACCATTCACAGATTCACATTGGGAAGATAAATCCATGAGATCATTCCTCCAATTATCCAGCAAAAAGCTAGGAGTAGTATTGCCAGCCATAAGCAAAAAAGGTCAAGTTGGAGTGTGAGGCCCTGAGTTCAAGCTCCAGTATTGGCCAACACACACACACACACACACACACACACTCACTCACTCACTCACAAACGCACAAATACCCAACCACAATGTGTATGTATGTAATCATACTAATAGTAGTATACGTTATAAAACATGCACAATAGTTGTTATATTAAAAGTTTTTAAAGGGCCATAGCTGCTTTCACCTCATTGGATAGATTTGTGCTTCTCTCAGATATACATATCACTGTGGAAACCACTGGATTAAAAATTCTACCAGATGGGATACCGAGAAAATAGATCTTAAGTTCTCAGTTGAGGAGTTTGATCAACTTTATAATCCAATTGGGTCTAGAATGGACAACAGGACCTGTGAATAGCATGTGGTTGGCTCACATCCGTTTTCTCCCTCCCATTATCTCTTGCCCTTTGCCAGTGTGGCATGGCTTCTGGCCTTTTCAGAGCCTCTGTGTAGATCTTACTTTGAGTCTCTACTTGTGTAGGTACATTATAGATGGAGACTAACCAGTCAAGGGCTATGCATCATTTGGGAATCTTCTAATTCCATTAACTGAAACATCACCTCCTAACCCTCATGACACAAAGAATCAGCTACCAAAAAACAAAACAAAACAAACAAACAAAAACCCACATCCAATCATCAAGAATGCAAGAAATAGTTTTGACAAGAACTTAATGATCTATAAATATATAATGAATGTTTTAAAGTACCCAATTTCATAAAATTCAAGAGTTCTCCATATTGCCCAGAGTAGAGTGGAGGTGCAAAAATTCTACAGAAAAGTAGTGGCTAAAGGAGAAAAAAACATTCACTGCTACCCTGGTTTGTAGTGAAACAATGTTTGTTCAGCTGTAAGAAATGAGGCACTTGAATCCAAATTCCTTCCAAATTGATACAAATAAATTCTTTTAATGGTAAAAATCTAGAATTGGCTGGAGATCAGCAGACAAGCTCTTTCCATTCACTGTTGGTATGAGTAAAATTTGACACAATTTTTCTGAAAGGCAATTAGCAAATTATATTAAGAGCTTTAGAAATTGAACAAGCCCTTCCCTATGTATTTTAACTTATGGAAACAAATAGGTGACAAAAGTCACAAAAATTATTGTTTGTTTCCAGAGTATGTATAATAGCAAAAGTTGGAAATAATCTATACTTCTATGGAATGGGGGACTTAGAAGCAAATTATGTAAGAAATGTTATGCTTGTGTGGAGTACTTACTATATTCAAGGCACTCATACAGTAATTAAAATTACATAAGCAAGGCTTTCATAAAAGTTTTCCCACCCTTAGTCAAGTAAAGCAAACTTTGTCAAGTAAACAAACTAATAAATATTTTCAGGATGTTGAAGAGCCCTGTGAAGAAAATGAAACAAAGAGATATACTAGCAACAGCTGGTGATGAGGTCTATGGATGCATTTCTGTAAGAATCTCTTACCCTTGGCTCCATTGGTATTTGCAATCATACTCTTTATGTGTTTTCTGTTAGGAGGAATGAGATCCTTTGCACACTAGAATGCTTAGCAGCCTTCCTGGCCTTTGACTACATCATGCTGGTAGCACCCATTCCAGTCCTGACAATAAAAAATATCCCAGTCATTGCCCCCTATCTCTGTAGGGAACAAGTCTACTTCAACTGAGAAACCACTGTTTCAATTTTAGCCAAAGGAAAAACTTCTCTTAGGAGGTGACACTTAAGATCTGAGTATGTTTCTCAGAATTTTTAGAAGGTAGGGTAATATTTATAATGTGATTCTAATATAATGTGTACAGTAAATCCCTATATATATGTACATACATTCCTATACACACAGATAGACAGACAGACAGACAGACAGATAGATAGATAGATAGATAGATAGATAGATAGATAGATAGATAGATAGACAGACAGACAGATGATAAACTATATTGGTTAACTGCCTTGTCTGAGAGCTAGGCAGCTTTAGTTAAAATCCCAGCTCCATCATTACTAATACTGTGACCTTGGGCAAGTTATTTTATATCCTGGTATTCCTGAGCCCTCATGGGAAAATGAAGATGACACTAGTAATAATTACCATGTAGAACTGCTGGGTATTATGTGGGTTGACACATGCAAAACTCTTAGAAGAATAAGTGATGTATCTGGGAATTATTATGTTTATATATGAAAACCAGAATATATAATACTAATTAGATATTCATATATAGATTAATATACCTGTATTCTGTTTGGTATAGTAATATTTCCTAATAAGAATAAGGTATCCATTCTACTTTAAATACTGTAATTCTAATTAGCACACATATATATGCACATACATTTTTGTGACAGAAATACATAACAATGTATATAAAATGGCATTATTTGCTTTGTATCTTTTTTATGTTCTTTAAAGTCTTTCATATAAAGGAAGTGGTTAATAGGTACACATTTGCTTTCAAGATTGCTTTAAATCAAAGTAAATTTTAATAAGTATTTTGGCAAAAGATAGAAATATGTAGACTCTGACCCGAAACAACTGGTGTACCATTATAGTAGAAGAGAAAGGCCAATGGGATATGTTCAGAATATGTTCAGAATATCCTGAAATCTGAGATGCCCTACCTTAATCTGTCAGTCAGCTCATCAGCCAACTGCAAAGTATTAACAATTTCTTTCTACCAGACACTGTGTCAGCTTCTGGGAAACAGCATATGAATAGAACATGCATTTCTTCAAGGCACTCACCACAAAAAGGACCGTCCAACCACAAAAATTAATCACAACATAAACTCAAGAAAGGGCTCTAATGAGAATATCAACTCAGATCTTTGTGGCTTTCCAAATAGAATAACTTCTACTGGATGCGTATGTAGGAAGCTTCATGCATAGAACTTTAGGGTTCAGTTTGGACACTAAAATCTTTAGTTATCAAATGGGAGTTCTGGCTTGAACATATATGGAATGTGCTTCCTAATCTCATCCTAGCCACATTTCAGCACAACCCCTAAGCCTGGAAAGAGGACAGTCTAAAGGAATAAGAATCCAATTTCAGAACGATAGTCCAAACCCATAGAACAGCACCTGGATTCTAAAGCGGTTTGAGAATGCAAGCTTTGGCAGCCAGAGAAATTGAAAAACGGGTAAGTTCAAGTCCCAGCTTTGTCTTTTACCATAAACCACCGAGCCGCAGGGAACTTGCTAACTCCTGTCAACTGTGGCAGCAACATTGTTGTCAACTTCAAATGTGATACTCAAATGGTTGGAATGAATGAACTGAGATAGATTTAACACAATAGAAAATATCTTAAATCATTTAGAATGTAATTTTAACATTTATAATTTATCCCTAATAGCTGCACAAAATCAACTGTATCTGTGATTCCAATTATGCAGAAGTTTACAGGCTCCGTACCTTCCTTTATTCGCCATTTCATCCAAGGGCATCAAACTATAAACATCGCTAACCAATTTGTCCTCCCCCCACCCTCCGGGTAACATAATCTTTATTTCCTGAGACAAACATTAAACTGAATGTAACTACATAAAAATGACACAGAGACTCATAATTGCAAAATGTTTTCATGTCTGAAGAAGCTTCAATCACCTCTTAGGATTGAATGGCTTTTTTTTTTAACCAGCATATGATCTGACTATGAAAATATTATCACTCAGCCAATGTCTCGGTACATGTGCCAAGTTCAGTGGTAATCAAAAAACAAGTAATTATCTGCAAAAGTTAAACAAGAAAGAAACAAACAACAGCCACAAAATATTTCAGCTGAAAAACAAAAAGATTCAACTTTCTCTGAAGTCCGGAAGGCTTGGGAGAGAAAAGGGAGGAACTGTGTTCAACTTTCCTCACTTCATTCCTTCTTGCCCATAATCCTTTTCACCTTGAACATTCACTGCTATAATTTCTGGAGAAATAATATACATCTTGCTCTTTGTTGATTTTTGAAAAGATTTCCAAAGGCTGAGGAAAAGCTTGAAAATATCTTCTTGTCATAGCCCTCAATAAACATTTCATCTAATGTGTTAAGACTGAGTTACACTGGACATGCTGCCAAAGACAAAATAAAACAATGATACCTAAAACTGCTTCTTTCACTCGAAAGTCTTTAAAGGACATCATCTACCCAATGCTGCCATTTGAAAATTAAAGAGGAAAAAAATTCTCTTATTTCCCCCCCAAAAGACAGACTTAATGAACTTAAGGCTTTGTTTTATCCAATTTAGCAGGCTGTAGCCATTGAATTTTCCAGGCTTCTTTATGCTCATTCAACTCAAAAGGTGACAATATTTTACAAAGACTTCATCTTTCAGATGGAAAAAAAATTCTCCACTTAGCTTCCAAATAAAAGTATAATTTTCTTAAAAACCAAGTCACTTTGAGAATCCATCCTTTTTTTTTTTTTTTTGTCAGTCATGGGGCCTGAACTCTGGGACTGGGCACTGTCCCTCAGATCTTCAGCTCAAGGCTAGCACTCTACCACTTGAGCCACAGCACCACTCCCATATTTTCTGGCAGTTTATTGGAGATAAGAGTTTCAAAGACTTTCCTGAATGGGCTGGTTTGAACTGGGATCCTCAAATCTCAGCCTCCTGAGTAGTTAGGATTATAGACGTGAACCACCAGTGACCAGATGCTGGCCTTTGTTCGCGCCAACAAATCCTCATTTCCTAACATGGTTCTGTCTTTAGCTGTAGTACTGTTTCCCAGTTTTAATCAATGTAAGAATTATAGTAATGGGTGTGGTAGCACAGGCCTATAATATAAGCTTCTTGGGAGACTGAGGCAAGAGGCTAAGAACTTGATGTCATCATGGGCAATAAATATAGTAAGAGCTTGCTTCAAAAATTAAATAAATAAGAATAGTCGTCTATATATGTTGAAACTTTTATTCCAACTCTAATAATTTTCACCATGTTTAATATACCAAATAAGTTCCTTATTTTATATATTGTATTTTTATCTACCAAGCTTTGGAAACTGTAGCCACATGTTCTTTTTAAAAAAAAATCTAACATTTGTGGGAACTTCATAAAATTCTCATCATTTTTTTCTGCACAATGTCACTTCAGTAACTATTTTACTAACCACAGTAATTTGTTAATGAAGTGGTGGCTTATACTTTGAAATGCCACTCATTTGCCTTGATCTGATTTCAACCACAGATAATTACCATACTAAATTCTAAGCCACCTCACAGTTCAAATCCAAAGAAAAATATAATTCACCATTATAGCTTTAAAATGGTCTATACATCTGAAATATCCACTTTAAGCATTTGAATCTAGAACTGAAATTAAAATCACTCTGCCTTGAAGGCTTATTTAACATTTTCCATCAAGTTTTATGGAGTTTACCACTCACAAGAAAACCTTCACTATGATCTACCTCTCACCAAACTGAACAATAGAATGGAGATGTTAACTGAGACCAGGAGAATAGGAAATCATTCAGGTTTCTTATTATGTATGTCAGTGATTCTATGCATATGTCTTGATTGGCTTTTGTTTCATGCTTGATGTGATGAGAAGATAAGAGTTTATCAGAACATCTTTTTATTATATTTTATAAGGTGCCATAAAGACAGTTGTTACCACAGCAGAAAAAGATCCCTGAAAGAGAGGAGACAGGACAATAGAAAGGATCAAATTTGTGCCACCAATGGGCCGGAGGGTTATTTACCGGGAAAAATAAATAAGAAATTGGATGAGGATGAGGACAAGCCAAATAACTGTTTTAAGCCTAATAAATGGAAACAAAATGACAATAGAATGAAAAGAAATCAAATTTTGCAATCCTAAGCAATAGCCAGAGCTACCCAGTTTGAGAAGAGAAATAAGAGCTTAGTTGAAAGAGACAGAAAATTGAAAGGATTTGGCTGGTATCCGAAAGAAAATATCCAATAGCCAGTAGCAAGTGTGACAGCAGTTTTTGTGCTGACAATGGGCTTCTTAAGAACCAAAAAAAAAACTTAGTCATTTTTCTGAGAATCCCCCTGTGGTTTGTTAGTACAGAGTGAGGCATGGCGTTGATGCTCAGTAAATGTGGCCTGGTTGGTAGCTGGCTGGAAGGCTAGCTGCATAGAGATTTAGAGACCAACTTCACAAAAATTAATGGAGTTTGAATATGGGTAAATGTGATCTTTGAGGGGATGGAAGACAGGGAGGATGGAAGAGGAATTGAATAAAAGAAACAAGGAAGGTCTGTCAAAGAATTAGATATTAAAAAGGAAAAGAGTAGAAATTAAAAAGGGAAAAATAGGGGGAAAGGAAGGGAAAGAATAAGAAGGGAAAAGAAGAGAGGAGGTACAGGAGCTGGAAGGAAAAGAAAAAATGAAAAGCATAAATAATAATAATAATAATAATTAGAAGATCCAAGGCAGAAGAGATGACAAGAGAGAATATACGGATAGGAAAATTATCAAGTCATGTTTAGTGAGCAAAAATGAAGAGCATTAAAATGTTTCCTTAATAACTTAAAGTAAATAAATTAATAGCTCCTGTCACATTGATTCATTTATTCCATGTGGGTACTCAATAAATGTTAATTGAATTAAATTAATAACATTTACTCAACAGTAATAAAAAATTAATTAACTGTCTATCTTTCTGTTCCTTAGTTTATGCCTACCAATTCTCGAAATTACTCCTAACCCAAACATGAATTTTCTATTCCACTGACTTTGAAGATACCCTTTAATATTTTTTTCAAAGAACTATCAATGAGCTCCTATTTTTTGTTTCAATTTTGTTTTTTTCTAACGTATTTTCTTCAAGTTAATGTCAAGAACTATGTATAACATCCCAAATATAGTTTCACGAGTTCCTTATTTAATTCCAAAATAGTTCTCTCTACAGAAAATGTGATACCACTTTTTATATGTGTCCTACCAGCTTGTGCTTACTTTATAATACTTCGGGTACAAGGTCAAGGGATGCTGTAGAGGACAGGATATGGGGAATTATTGTTAGCATTTTAATCTATTAAAAAGGAGGGATAATAAGATGATTTCTTTGTGGCTTTGTATGTCCCTGTCCCTCCCCCATGTTATAACCCCTTTTTTCACTGTATTTGATGTTGGTACAATTTGTGGAGGGGAAGGAAAAAACAAATTGTTTAAATAGGGATACAAGTGGACCCATTGTTGCAACAATGAGATGTATAGGATGTTATGTAGACAAACAATCTTTACAATTTTGGCGGGGGGGGGGAGGGGATGGGAGGACAGGGATGGGAAGGGGAAACAAAGGAGGAGGCAACAATGCTTGATAAGAAATGTACTCAGTACCTTGCCCATGTAATTGTAACCCCTCTGTATGGTATTTTCACAATAAAAATAAAAACAATAAAAAACAATAATAAAAAAGGAGGGAGAGATGTCAGTAACATTCACCTCAAATTATGATTCTCTTCAAATGTCAGAATTCAGAACTAAACAGGCCAATGTGTGTATGTATGTCAGATGATTTTTTTAATGAGCAACATATAAAAATATAAACAGACATATAATTAAAATAACTTTATGAATGGCAGCATGACTCCTCCATAACATCTCTCAGTAAAAAGCTCCATGTGCTCCCAAATGGTTATTTAATGTTGCACACCACTTACATTTAAAATGACATACTTGAAGTTACTGCAAAACTAAAAAGAGACACGTATATAACTTGACTATGTAATATATTCTCAGCATCGTCTTACATTCCAGTAACCTGTACTCAACTTTTTTTGTTGTGACTAAATTATTTTGTACAAAAGCAATTTCAATTACATGCAGCCTGACTATGTGTGATAATTTGAACTGATAGTTAATTAATTCTGTTAAATAAAGGCTGTGGCAAGCTCTGTGCTCCTCAGAGGTTTGCCTACTATTAGCTCTGTTTGTGCTTTTCTCCAACCTATATTACAAAGCAGCTGGAATTGAACATATAGGTATGTAAGAAGCTGGTTCACAAGCCCTGTGCAGGAAAAGGTGGGTCCGATGCACTGTTATTTATGAGGTTGGATTTGGCATGCTAATGTAGCTCAGAATTTAGGGTATAGAGGACTCTGCTGAGGGGAAGTCTTAGCATTTAGAGAGCCAAATAAAAGCTAAGCACAATTCAGAGATGTGTTGTATAATAAAGGCGAGACCAGGATAAGAGCAAAGCTTTGGAAATCCACTAGTCCTCAGTTTGAATCCCTGTTCACACATTGACCTTAGACAACTAACCTGAGTGAATTCTCTAAGCCTTCATTATACTCATTCATCTGTTCATTGAAGATAATAACAATTTTTACTTTTCCCATCTGTTCAAGGACACTAATAATATCTATTTCCTCAAGTCTTTAAGATTCTTCAGTTCAGTAAGGTTTACAAATGGTAATACAGAACTTTATAAATTCGTGCAGCTCAGTATGTGTGTGTGCGTGCTATATGTTCTATATACAACATTGCTCTAGGTGGTCTAAATCATTCTTTCAATATCCATCAGGTTGTGAGAGTGGCTAATAATATATAAGATAATTAATACAATTGGTAGACTCCCTCTTGGGTTAGAGAAAACCTGGAGTTTCTGAATTGTTTCCCAATTCTATTTCAATATTCAATGTTACACTACTTGCTAAACTTGCTAATGTCTATAATGTTTTCCCAAGCCCCCATTTCTGCCATTTCATCTCAGGGTGAATCAAACTGGAACCCAGAGATTTAAAGCTAGCAGCATGTGTGGGAGGGGATAAAAACTAAACATTGCTTGAAAACAATGTTGTTTGGGAAATAAAAAAGAAAACTGGTAGAGCAAATTGCAGGTGGCAATGTTTGGTCCAATGCAAGTGACCTTCAAACAGAGATCTCATGAGTGGTTTCAGAGAAATACTAGTTCACAAATCTATGGGATAGCCTGTCTTTCTTCTACTCTCAAAAGCAGAAGTTCCCTGGAGTTCCCAAATTTGTGACAATGTTGGATTCCCCCTGGGGGTATTTCAAAGCTTCCTTGGGGATTGTGATTTAGTGGATCTGCCATGAAGGAGGGTACTTGAATGGGTTAAAATTCCAAACTTTTAATTGCCCTAGCAAGCAGACCCAAACAGAGATTTCCATTTCCTCCTAATGAAGAAGCAACTTTGGAATGGACAAAAAATAAAAAATAAAAAGGTGGAATTGGCAAGAATTCATTTCTTGCAGTGTATTAGCATGGTAAAAGTAAACCAGGTTTCCCATCCTGTTACTCATAGTAACACTTAATAGTCACTACCTAGTAAGCCAGACACTGGCTAGCCATGAATTTGCGATTTCCCAGAATGCTTCTCTACCACCTCCCAAAAGGAAAGCCAAGTCATTTGTTTAGGTCCCAACATTTCTCTCGCACTCAACCTGGCTGTTTGTTTAATAATATTTACTTTTTCTCTTCTTTGTAAATTTCAGAGCTTTGCTTAATGAGATGAGTTAAATGATAGATTAATGATGCCATCATTCAGACTTGCTCTCTGGCACAGGATGTATTGAGATGCTTTTCTTTCAGATGCTCCTACAGTACTCTAATCAATCTGGCTTTTGCTAGCTGGTTTGGTGAGCATGAAAAACAGACCATGCATGCTGTTTGGGAAATAAAAAAAAGAAAAATGGTAGAACCAATTGTACTGCACCCTAATATCCATCACCACGCCTGCTATGTGAGACACCTCCCCTCGATAATTATATGCAATGAGTGGATGAACACAGGAACTCTGAACACAGGAAGTGCCTGTAGTTCTCAGCCTTCAATCTATGCCTCTTTAAACCAGAATCTTCATCAGGGACCTTGCAGAAGTCGTTCAAACATCTCTAACAAGTATGTCAATTGGTTCTATGGAATAAAGCATAGGTTCTTGAGAAAAACAGTACCAAAGCCAGATAGAATGTGTAAGCTGACCCAGGAGGCTTAAAAAGAAGCCAAGTCAGAGAAAAGGCAACAACTGATCATCTTTGAGGAAAGAATGCAGGAATAAGTTGTACATTATCTATCTCCATTTTTGTTTCAAAGGAGGAAACTGAGAATTAAAAGCAAGCAAATGAATACAGACAGTTATTGGACTGAAGCAAGGTGAATTATTCAGCAGAACTATCTAGCATTTCAAAAACTTGCTCCTGCCGGGAACAGGTGGCTCATCACTATCATCCTAACTACTCAGGAGGCTGAGATCTGAGGATGGCAGTTTAAAGCCAACCCAGGCAAAAAAGTCCCCATGAGACTGTCTTCTCCAATGAACCACTCAAGTTGTAGAATGCTAGTCTTAAGCACAAAGAGGCTCAGGGACAGTGCCTAGGCCCTGAGTTCAAGCCCCACAACAGACAAAAATAAACCATTCTTGTTTATCAGAACCATAACATAAGATGAAAGTACATTGATAACATACTATGAAATGAAGGAATTATTAGCAACTGAAGGAATTATTAGCAACATACTATGAGATTTTGTAAAGACAACTGAAGGATTCTTTGTCTTTTTCTTCTTCATTCTACAGCAGAGATTTCTATTCCAAATGATTATAATAGGTAAAATTTGCAACATGTTCAAAATTTTATGAGTATGTTCTGCTATTCCTCCTCTAATTTTCAAAAGCATCCTGCTCAGTGAATACTTCATTCTTTTTTCATGATTTTATTCTTATCAGAGTCTACAGTGTGCATTTTACTGCCAATGTCTATTCTCAGATCCCTAGGTAAAACTATAGTGGGTTTGTGCATGTGTGTTTTCTTTTATATTTTTTTCATCTAGATACGCAACTCACAAATGAAAAGCGTGCAGACGAGAAACCTATTAATGCTATGGTTATAAATTCAGTATCCGAATTCAATATCACAGATGGACCAGCCAAGGAAAGCCCCACAGAGAAAAACCTGTCAGAGTCCAGCACATCACTGTCCTCCCTTGAAGAATGCCAAACAAGATTTTCCTATCTCCAAACTGATACTTCAGCTCATCAGAGAGACACGAATGGTATGTTTCTCAGAATTCAACCCATCTCTAAATAAAGCTCCCAAACCCCCAACCCCTGTAAAAGCATCACATATGCTGTTAGGAAAAAATCTTTATGAATATTAAACAGGATGATTTAGATTTGAAAACCCTACTGAATGACATGTGTCAAGGTCACTTTGCAATTATGAGGTGCTTGGCAGATTGTTTGCTCTCAAAGCTGGGAATCAGAGGCAATATGTTTTAAATAGCTGGGGTGGAGTTTCACCCCATTCGGGTATGGGACTCTGAGGCAGATGAAGACAATAGTAAAGCCTCCCTTTGCATCGATGGGGCTATTCAGCCTAGGTTTCTAGGCAGACAGGAAGAAAGAGACAGATTGGGAGAACACTGAAAAATTGCTAATACAATCTGTACAGCATATCGTGATCCTTTCTTCAGCAATCTGCAGAAAGGCTGGCACTTCTGGGTAAAGTCCCTTCCTGGCCATTCTGATCTGTTTGACACTAGAACAACTTACAATCAAATTCAAAATCAGAGGGTGTCCAGGACAACATATAGAATTCAACTTAGGAGAAAGACTTTGCAATGACATTTGCAGGAGATATATGTCACCCAAGAGTTTTGGAACCTTCAGTATCTACAAGTGAGTTGAAAGAATTTTCAGCATTTCTCAAAGGCAATTGTAGTCATAGAGTATTGTTTCTGATTGGGCATTGATATTCATAACTGATTTTTGAACATGAGGAAAAATAGCTAAACTTTGGATAAAATCGGCTTTGGTATCATATTAGTTTAACCCTTGCATGCATATTAATGCATAAAAGTGGACAAGTTTTGTTTTCAATTTTTTTAAACCATCTCTTAGTTACCTAGTAGGACAATAACACACCAAGAGACATTGCAAGGACCAAATGAAATAACGCATGTGAGCATCTAGTAGGAAATCTGTCACAGAGCAGAAACTCAGTGTTAGCTTTTGTTATACTTACAGTTTTCGACAGCAAGGAGAGAGACTTGTAACACATGTTTACAAGTGAAATGTGGCTCTGTGAGCAAATGTTGACATGGGTGCCCTAAACTAGAAACTCCAGACTCGATTGTCTGCCATCACCAGGAGAGAAGGCAAAGAATAACATAAACTGGAAGTATAACAGAGGGAATGGTGTGGACTGGGACAAACTGAAGAACCCCCATCTCATCTAAAGGTCACTGCTTCCGTCCAGCTTTAGATGATGGTTTCCATAGCAACTCTCAAAGTTGTCCAATCTTCAAGTTTTTCAAGAATAACTAAAGATTTAGATTAGCATGTAAGCTAGACGCAGGTGGTTCACATCTGTAATCTTAGCTACTCAGAAGGCTTAGAGCTGAAGACTGCAGTTCAAAGCCAGCCTGGGTAGGAAAGTCCTTGAGACTCTTATCTCCAATTTACGAGCCCAAATCTGGAAGTGGAACTTGGTAGGGCACCATCCTCAAGTGAAAAAGCTGAGTCAGTGCCCAGGCCATGAGTTCAAGTGCACACACACACACACACACACACACACACACACACACACACACACACACACACACACACACACACACACACACACACACACGGAGATTGTTATGTGAAGTGTCTAAAATTCCCAGTGTTGATACCTATTCTTACTTATTTTCGGTAACTCCAAACATACCCAACAATGCTTCTTTGGGCCTCACTGTAAGATGATGTTCAAATTTCTAGCTTTGAGTAACCATGAACACTAAGTCAAGGAAACAAGCAATGTAGCAGTTCTCTGCAGAGGCATCCTAACAATAGAGCATTCATGGAAAGTACTGGAAAATCATCAGTGTCGCTGATCACATGCTGGAGGAGCATGATCCTAGGATTTGCCATCAGACAGAGGCAAACACACATATCCCCAGCATCTCTTCCATCTATACCACCAATAATGCTGTGAGAAGGGCAAATGAAGGAGCATATCTAAACGCTTGGGTTCCAAAAGAAGAACTCCAAATGACTGCTCCATTAAAATGGCCACTGAAACTCAACTGCCTCATGCAGAAAAATAACAGATGGCTCTTTGTTCTGTAGAGCAAAGGAGAGTCGCAAGCATGGGTCAATCAGGTTGATTTCTTTATCTTTCTTCTTTGAAAAATTATTTAGTGATGTTCTGAGCGCATCTCATATTGTTTTCTAATGAAGCCAGTCTATTCCAGGAAGTTCCAGTTTTAAGCTGCAAGTGTTGGACATGGCCCACCCATCCAAGGCCCCCTTTTGAAAAACCTCCCCTCCCCCATGATGTGAGAGCTTTTGGTACCTAGATAAATAGAAAGTAGAAAATCCCACACACAGTGCCAGGAAACACCACTCGTTATCCTAAAGAGCAAACACCAAGGAAATCAAGAGTTAAGTCCTACTCAATTCATTTTAGAGGATTTTTGATAGTAATTAATTTAAGGATGCAGAAATTGAGAACTGGGGTCATTGTTCGTACTGAGATAAATACAGAAATATCTTTTGGGAACAGCAGGGAAAACAGAAGGGAGAAGAAAAG
This sequence comes from Dipodomys ordii, assembly GCF_000151885.1. NCBI lineage: Eukaryota > Metazoa > Chordata > Mammalia > Rodentia > Heteromyidae > Dipodomys > Dipodomys ordii. The sequence goes on from NW_012267228.1 coordinate 13,852,520, forward strand.
ATTGCATCCACTTTTTATGTAGTTTGTGGCTAATTTATTTTCAAATGTATAAATGAATGCATAAAAACGGATGCTTAATTGCTAATATCTATTATTTATATATATTGCCCCGCTTAAAACAGGATGGAAAAGGCTCACACATGCAGATTTGGTAAAATGTGTTGCATCCATTAGCACAGTTCATGGTGTGTGCTCTGATGGGAATTTAAAAGGATCTTTACTGAACATCACATGCCATGTGCTACAACATTACTTTATTACTAAATTGTGGTTCATCCTGTGTGGCCCCTTTCTCCAATAAAATAGAAAAAGTCCAAAGAACTTGCTGCACACCTCCTTCTATTTCTACATTCTTCTGATTGCAAAAGCATCTCTAAGGATAATAAAGAGCGAGGGATATACATCACATTAGAGAGCAGGACTCCTAAAAAAACAAAGAAGAAGAATCTTGACAATATGCCTAATTGATATATAACTCTGAATTTGAGACCTGTCATCCAGGTGGAAGAGGAAAATCATAAATACAAGCTACCTCAAAAGAATAGTCTTAATTATACCATGGGCTACTGAATAAAATGATTACATTTTCCTACCCTGTAAATCTCACACAATTAAATGTGGTGGTGTCACCTTATAAAATGTTTCAATTTTATAATTATTTCAGTTCATTTGCTCAGAAAAAAAAACATAAGCACAAATTTCCCGTGTATCACCCAAATCCAGTCATTCCACTTCTAAAGAACTGACTTAAGATGTTAGCTGTGCTTGTCTGAGCTCAAATAGATCTTGACATATTTAAGTAGCTATTAAAATTGATAACTTCAGAGATGATAGCCCCACTAGAGAAAAGCATTCAGTTACACTTTATTTATTCCCATTCTATGTTACAGATGTATTTTTCTTAAGAACTTCAGGTTGGGCCAAAATCATGCAATAATCCATCAGACCTATTGGTTCACAAATCTCAAGATGAAGGCAAATTTCCTGTGAAAGCACAGGAATGCATTTGAAGATGGGGTAGGACCAAATTGATTTGGCTTATTATTATTATTATTACTACTATTTTTATTACCATTATTGTTGTTGTTATAAACTTATTTTAGGAGAGAAACAGGAGGAGTTATTTTATATCTGGGGTCATACCTACAGAAATCATATTTTTGCTACTTCATGTAAGGATGTGCAAGGAAATAGAAGGTGTGTTTTAGATGTTGGAAAAAAATGTTTTAGGAACTACAGTTGGCAGCTAGAAATGCCTCTCATCCCTCTCTGTAATCATGGGTGTCACATGACAAGACATAAAACTGAGAAGACAAAGGAAAAGGAATGTGTCACCATGACCAGGCTGACTTCATATCCATGTGTAGAACTTCCTTCCATTGGTGTCTTTTCCCCTGTAATTAAACATGATCCTTTCTAATGAAACAGTCTCTCCCTTAATTACTCAATCCCCATTGGGGCATTTAGCTCCTCTGGAAGCTGCATTCATTCTTCAGTGTCACTAGGGAATTGTCACTGAGCACATTATAGGTCTAGTGCCCGAAAGGTACCCAAAGGGTGGTAAAAAGGAAATGAAACAATCTTAAGTCATGGCTTCTTGCTCTCAGCTAAACACCACTGTGGGATGGATGGCTTGTAGGTCTCCGATCCACCTCACCCACCTTTATTCCAGGTTTGGAATGTGGGAAAGCCAGATGGGCAGTGATGACAGGAGGCTCCACAGAGTGTGTTTCCTATATGGGGAAACTTGTTAACAAAGGTGTGAGAAGAGCTGAATACTCAAACACAGTGGCAGAACCAACCACCACAGGAAGGCTCTACCTGTTTTTCCTGTATCCCTCCAGACCATTAAGGATGGCTAAGACTGTACCTAGCTTACTAGCAAATGACCATTAAAGAGAATGGCTTGAGCGAGAGCCACAAGAAGAAGGGTTGTCCAGAGATTCACAAATCTAAGACCCAAGTCCCCACTCACAGCAGAGAGAAAGCAGGAGAAAGACCCCAAGTTTCCCTTCCTCTCAGACTCCCAAGAGCCCCTGGCTGTCACCCGAGACTGAACCCAGACAGAAATCAATAAAGAAGGGACCCAAAGGGACCCTGGACATGGACTTGGCCAGTCTTGGGATTATAACACTGAGCAGGGACAGGGGAAGGCAGGCCATTAGGAAACTGGCAGCGCCTGAACTAAAGCATGTGGCAGGAAGGGAATAGAAGCATGTGACCAGAGAGCCTGATGACAAGCTGGGTCCATGGAGTAGCTCTGCCTCTTGCCACATGTCCTGGGTTACTCCTCTTTTTAAACTTTGTTTCCTCATCTATGAGCAAAGTGTGTAAGGATCCTGAGCTATCCATCATTTCTAGGCCGGTGTACGATGCGCATAAATGGCGCTGAGGACTGCAGGTATGTTTTAGGTTGCATACAACAGGGAGACACGGAATGTAGGCTTTAGGGGGATGAAAGGATTAGCGGTAAATCCCAGCTTCACCACTTCACAGCCAGGAGGGCATAGGACACAGAGAGACAACCAGTCTCTCAGCCTTAATCCGTTCATCTGAGAAAACGGGATGACTCAGAATCATTCACTGATTCATTCATTCAGTAAGAGATACGACTTCAGCTACCTCCTGTTACTTAGATTCTAGTTGGAAGAAAAATTAACTAGGTCATTGCTACCCTGTGATAAATGATATGAATTAGAAATAAAGTCAGGTGCAGTGGTGTGATTTAGAGGGAAGATGTTGGAAGTAGAAGGCCTAAGGATTTGAATAGGATTTGGGGAAGATGGGAGGGGGGGAACAACTGGAGTGGGGGAGGAGGGAGTTGTGCATTTCAAACAGCAGACCCAGCCTATGTGTACGTCCTGAGCTAGGTTTGCTCCAAATACTGAAATTCATCCAGAGTGGCTGGAACACAAGGAATGAAAAGCAAAATAGGGCCAGAAATCACAGTCCTGGAATGGACTGCAGGAGCTTATTGGGCTAAGGCAAGGACTGGGGACTTAAAGGGATGGGGCCTCACTCTTATTTAAGAATGGAGGTAATCACAGGATGATGGATTAGCAACAGAGCATCCTCAAGAGGAAGCCACATGGAAATGGCTCAGCAGGGCTTGCAGTAGGATCAGCAGGCCTCAAAGATGAACTGGCTAGGCAGAGGAAGAGGAGGGAAAGGGACATTGCAAAGCATGGCTCCCAACTTGCTGGTGAGTGCATCTGAATGTAGAGGAGCCATGGCTAAGAAAAGTGAGAATGGACAAGTGTGGGGCAGGATGAAGAGAGACTGGCCCGGAATGCAACCTGATCTTGAAAGATATTACAGGCTAGACAAGGGAGGAAGCTGGGGATTGGATACAGCAGAGGAACATTAATCATGTGATACAACTCTGAGTATCATGTGGATGAAGTGTTATAGTCCCGGAATACAGACAAGAGAAAATAAACTTGCTCAAGGAAAGGGGAAGCTCAGGACTCTTTGTAAACAATTGCAAAAATCCTTCCTGCCCCCTAACTGCTTTCTGCTACATTTCTGCAAACAAAACAAAACGATTGGCCATAGGCAGAAGAGTTATGCCTGTTTGGGTAGCATTTAATATACACCTTTTAGGAAAAGTGTGGAACACTCTTGAAAAGTTCAGGGGAAAAAATCTGGGGCTGGGAAGGTGGCTCAGTGGTAGAGCGCTTGCCTTGCATGCATGAGGCCCTGGGTTTGATTCCTCAGCACCACATAAGCAAAAAAGAAAAAAACCAGAAGTGGCACTGTGGCTCAAGTGGTAGAACGCTAGCCTTGAGCTGAAGAGCTGAGGGACAGCACCCAGGCCCAGAGTTCAGGCCTCACAACTGGACCAAAAAAAAAAAACTGTTTTCAATTCATTAATGTTACCATGGATTTGGGGGGGGCAAGATATTCTGCCTTTTATAACCAAATAAAAAGGACTAACTTGGAAACAGGAGAAAATGAGCTCTATTCTCAAGTGAAAAATAGAGAGGCAGAAACAAATAAATACAAATTTGGCCAAAGAATTACGCCAAAACTTTATTTTCTCTTATACAACTGAAATCTACAACTGGCTGAGATCTCTAGAGTCTGCCAAGTGTAGGAAATGTTGGCAATTACAACTGAACCAAAAGGTGAGATATGCCCTCAGGAAATTATAAGGCCATTTTATAAACAGGTTCTATCTATTGCAGTAATATCAGCAGCTGCTATTCCTACTGCTATCTTGTAGCCTACCCTACTCCTGTCAAGACTTTCAGCCTGCTATATATAAAGAACAAGATCCACTGGGGTCATGTTCATATGGCCATAAGCCTGAGTAAGTCTTATGAGCCTCCAGCCCAAGAGTGACCCCTTAGAATATTTCCTATGAAGAACTTCTCTGCCAAGAGCTGCTACAGAAGCAATCTTGACACTGGTAAAACTTGATGAAGTTGTATACCCCACATCTTTAACCACCAACATGCTCTCTTTGGAAAAGCCTACATGAAATAGAGTCTGTACTAACTTACTCTTGAATTTTTGTGGGTGTTCTGTGGTGACTTATAAGATGAGTGAGTTGGCCATATGCTAGAAGCTGTCATTAAGTGAATAAAAATACACCCAGTCTGGCAAAGCGATGAGTATGTATACCACAGAGGTATTATAGGGTATGCTGCCTAAACGATAAATACTGAGCAATGGCCACAGCACCTGCAAAAATATATAGTGATTATAGTTATCATAAAAGTCGTGTGTGTGTGTGTGTGTGTGTGTGTGCTACCATCCTACCATTCTACTGGGGAAAAAAGAAAGGGAGAGTCAGAGGAAAGGAAAGAAGATTGCTGCTTACCTGCATTAACGAATCACTTTGGAAATTCAGTATTTTTATAATCAATCGAAACAACTTTCTTTAAAATATTTGCTCCTTTTCAGAGACCCTTCCAAGTTTTCCCTTCTCTTAAAGATTACTAAGTATATGCATGATAAAAGAAAAAGAATTATGACCAGGCGCTGGTGCCTTACAACTGTAATCCTAACTATTCAGGAGGCTAAGATCGGAGAATCATGGTTCAAAGCCAGCCCAGGCAAGGAAGTCTATGAGACTTTTATCTCCAATAAATCACCAGAAAACTAGAAGTAGTGCTGTGGCTCAAAGTGGTGGAATGCTACCCTTGAGCGCAAAAACTGAATGAAAGCACCTAGGCCCTGAGTTCAAACCCTATGACTGACCATAAGAATACAAATATAAAAATATATTTCTGGAAATAAGTGATTCAGGATAAATGAACACTCACACTATAGCATAGAACGAAAGCTTCTGCATTTGTTCTTTTGTAGGGGGGCAAGGTCTCCATAGGTAGCCTGGGCTGTCCTTGAACTTGTGACCCTTCTCCCTCAGGCTCTCCAGTAATGGGGGCAATTCTAAAAGTCAAGAAGTTATTAACATTTTCTATTAGAAAACAGTAGATCCTTATGAAAATCAAATCTGAATCAATTGATAAGCCCATCTAGAGGGGTTGTCTTTTTCTTCCAATTTGTGTTTCAGACATCAGCAATATTCAAAATGCTCATTTTAATGAATTAGATGACATATTATAGGAACACTTACCTACTGTTTTATTTTTTTAAAAACCTCACACTTTTTTGTAAGCTTTTAAACCTGAAAATAAGTTATAATTGTAACAAGAAAACTGCTACATCTTCTAACTAATTCCCTTTATAGAAGAAAAAAGTATAATAATCTATAACCCATCCCAGCTGCTTGGCTAGAATTACCAATTACTTTCAATGCCTTAAAGATACTTTCCAGATTTTTACAAGTCTGCATAGTAAATTTTTAAACCAATTTTCTTAAAGAAGACTGATAAGATTTAAAACCTCTTAGGCATGTGATGACGTATTTCACTTAAACAACTTGAATATAAAAATCAAAGCTTTGAATAACTGGAGGGGGGGGAAGAGAAGGCAAGAATTAAAAATAAAACACAGCCCAAAAAACTGGGATTATTTTTAAAAAGCAAGCATATTAAGTTTGGAAATGTGCTTTTCCCTTGCATTTGAATATGGGCGTGGTACATTTATGGGAATCTGTGATGAACAAAATAACAAAGCCTGGTGGCAAGAAGCAGGACATCTGTAATCTCTTCTTCCCCACCCCCTTTCCCCCCCAAAACTCTAATTGCTCCTGAGGCTGCTGCATTTGGGAAGGCATTGCTGTTACTCAGAGAGCTGTAAGGTTTCCAGATAGGTAGCTAATCATGTGCCTTCCCAGCACCTCCATAGGCAAAGTAAATAAAGGGGTTTAGAAAAGTGACAGCACTTTAAATAACCAGATTAGTGGAATCAATAGGAAATGCTCAGGAAGTTAATAAAGCAATTACTTAAGTAGAGTGAGGAGTGGTGTGGAGAGGGAAGAGCTGGAGACAGTAAGAGTGTACATTACCCTTGATGCAAATCCATCTTTAAAAGTTAGCTATCAAGTTATCAAGTACATAGCCATCCTGACCTGTCCTTCCCTGTGGTCCCCTGGGTTACATTCTTGCTCACGCATCATACTAGCTTCTATGATTACTTTAACTGTATGTATTTCTGGGGTAGGGCGTGTTAATCAGGTACAGGTAAGCAAAACATAGCAATGATTCAGAGTCCTAACTACTAACTACTAATAATCTAATCTATTTCCTCTCTTTAAATGTCTTCCCCCGGGGCTCAGATGCCCACACTGTAATGGCTTCTTTTTCTTTATGCAGAGGTGTGTGCCTCGCTCATCCTCACCTGTCTGTTTTGCCAGTTTTGGGACTGTCTCCTGATGCTCCCCGATGCCTGTGAAACAGTGTGTACCAACCTGTGCTGCCCTTCACACTGGTACTACCACGCCTCGGATGAAAACCACCCTCGCAGTGACTGCACCTGCAACTGTGATATGGACTGTAGCCTGTTCGAATCCTGCCATGAGACCAGTGAGTGCCTGGAGCTGGCCATGGAGATCTCAGAAATCTGTTACCGCTAGTGTGACAAAGGCACCACGTGAGAGCAGGCCTGTTGGCCACGCTGGGAAATTCTATTACAATGCAACCGTGGTTTCCATGGGCCCAAATGCAAGGCCTGCACACATTTCTTGGATGCTCTAGGCCATTTTATTCTGCACCTGTCTTGGAAAGCTCATATTGTCAACTCAGTGGTCTTATTCCAAATTTTACCACCGCATGGCTTGCTAAAAAAATAAAAAATAAAAAAGTACGATTCTTGATCACCACACGTGATGAACCAATTCATAAATACCTCTTAAATGCCACAGGTACAAGATGTTTCTTGACTACCAAATAGCATGCTAAAACAGCTCTGCGTGCTTGCACTCAGCAGCTTGCATTGTGAATTCAACCTCATTCACAAATTCAGGACAAATTAGTGCTTTCTTTTAGAATTGACATACATTAGCTTGTCTTTCTAATGGACTCATGCATAAACATTATGCATTGTTGGTTATTATTAATAATGTATTGTATAACATCATTTTGTAATTAAAAATTTATTTATACAGTCTCTTAAAATTCACTTATATGTACAGTTTAGGTAGGAAAGGGAATTAAATGAATTAGAAACCATGTTCCTGTAATTACAACAGATGTCTCTAAATCCTCTCCAGTGAATTTTGAATCTGGTATATTTCAAGAGAGGACTACAATTCTGCATCCTACTATAAATATATATGTATATATATATGTCTATGACTATGTCATAAATGGTTATATATATTCTCATTTTTTTACAGGAATGCTCCCCTTTATTCTAATAAGCATAAGTGGGAATAATGCACAACTTTCAAGCAAATGATCTTTGATAATCCATTCTTCATTTTCCTCATTTCTGTTTGTCAGGTGCAAATAGCAACAGGAGAACCCATTCATTTTACTAACCGACCATTCATATAAGCACCCAAAATAAATACACATGTAGATACTTATTCAGCCCTAATACAGCATGTGCTTTGTAATTTTTCTTTTTTCTCATAATTAAAGCAAGTAGGAACTACACTGAGCATTTCTGTATGCCTAAAATATTTGAAAACAATAGGATATAAACTAAAAGGCAATTTTCAAGTCTAAAGAATTTAAACAAGCAACTTTTAGAAAACTCTAACGAGGCTGAAGTCCTTTTGGAATCTTTAGGTTCTATAGGTATAGCTCCATAGCCAGGAAGGAAATACATTGTTTGTTCATTTGTGTTTATGTATTCTTATGGCATTAAGTCAGTATATTCAGATTTGTGTGTGTGTGTGTGTGTGTGTGTGTGTGTGTGTGTGTGTTGATAATGGGGCTTGAACTTACAGCCTTGCTCTCACGTGGGTTTTTCTCTCAAGGCTGGAGCTCTACCATTTGAGAAAAAGCTTCACTTCCAGCTTTGCTGGTTAATTGGAGATAAAAATGTCATATAGTTTTCTGTCAAGGCTGACTTCGAACTGTGATCCTCAGATCAAAGACTCTTAAGTAGTCAGGATTGCAGGCATAAATCACTAGCTGAGAAGAAATTTTTATAATCTGGGAAAGGACTAACAGCAATGAATTCTAAAATATCTGGTGGTTTTTGCTGTCTCATGTAATTTGAGACAAAAGCAACATCTGTTCATTTGTGTCATAAATGATCAAATTTTCAACCTGAAATAAATGTCCACAAATTTGAAATGTTTTAAATTTTTTTTTAAATTTAAGCTGCTTCTACAAGGTGGCTCTTGGTTTCCTCCCGAGAGTACAGTGCATTGTGGGTAATGCCTGCTCCCTTCCTGTTTGAATGTCAAGTTATTCCTTAACCATGGAGCATGAGAAGACCTTGCACACTCGTCTCTTGAAGCCTTTCATCCTCTTTATTTCTCAGAAGCTCTGATATAGGTCTGTACTCTACACATATATCTTACAGATAATTTTTTACCAAGTTGAAACAGATTTGGAGAACAGGAAAGGGAACCTAAAACTGATCTTCACTTAAAAGGAAATGGAGGCTCATGACCTGACTGATCCAAGACCACACAGTGAGCTAATGACAGTGCCAGGGCTTGGGCTCTAATTTTCTGACTACACCGTTCATTTCTTTGTGTTAGTGGATGTACAGTGGTTCAACAGCCCAACTGTTTAAAAACTAAAATTCTGGGTGAGAAAGTACATGAGACTCATCGCCACTGAACCACCAAAGAGCCAGAATTTGAACTGTGGCTCAAGTAGTAGAGAACTGACCTTGAGTTAAAAAGTTCAAAGACAATACTCAGACCCTGAGTTCAAACCCCAATACCATATCACACACACACAAAAATCCTACCTGACTGATTCCTAAACAGTAGAAATTTGGACCTTCTGTTTCTCCACATCTGTCACTAAGCCTCTATCCAAGTAGCTTTGCTAATGGCCTGGTTGATCTAACCTCTCTCAATAACATGATACCTGTAGTCATTGATCAAGGCATGCTCTGTTAATGTTAACTATTTTGATCATCATGCCCTTATCCTTTTGACTCTCTAAACCCTGAAATAATGCAAAGACAGTGCATTTCAAATGTGAATTTGATGCTTGTCAATTACATACATAAAAATCACCACATCTTGTTTTATAATGTGATAAGAAAACTCCAAGATCTTTCTGTGGCCTTGCTTTCCACGGTGTGTTAACTTGTTCCTCACTTTCAAAAGTCACTGTGCTGTAACAGAAAGGTTTGGTTATACAAAGTGTGAAATTTCTTCTCTTTATAACCAATAATAAAACATCATCCTTTTTGCAAACATGAATGGCTGTTTCAATTGAATTCTTACACAATAAAACATACATAGATGGGAAAATACAGAAGCAGGGGTAGGACAGATCAAACATAAATGTGGTTATTGATTATTTATGAATATGAAGATATGAAGGCTCAGATATTTTACACAATGATGAGGCATGTGAGTACAGAGAAAGATGCTGTTGTTTATTAAAATGGGACCTCTTAGAGCACAGAGAATTCTGACTTCAGGATGCACATGAGAATAAAAGAGATTTGAGGACACAGAATTTTTCTAGAGAATGGAGAACAGAGATTCCCTTCCCCACCTCTGTCCCCGCAATGATATAACCAAACAGTTGCATTGTCTTTGCTTGGCTCAGTGGATTTTCATAAAACCATTGCTTCTCTAAAAGCCAACAAGATATAGAAAGCAATGAAGAAACCAAGTTCCATTTAACTTGCTAATGAAATAATCCCAAATACATTAACTGATAGGCCTACAAAATTAATTATCAATGCTGGGACAATCAAAGTTAATAGAGCAAAAGTCACTTCAGTTTTTTTATTATTATTCTCCAAGAGAATAAGAAAACACAGCCAGTCAGAGAAACTTTAGAGATAGGAAACATTGCATAAGGGCACTTCAGAATCTTCTTCAAGGATACACACGTAGACAGAAAATGGTGGAAAGGCCGATTTCATTAGCTAACATCACTGTCTCTTATTCCACCAACTGAAGAGAAAGAATCATACTTGCTTTGATAGATTTCTTTACTATACCAAATACCTGAGATAACCTGCTTATAAGGAGAAGAGGTTTATTGTGTCTCATAATTTTGAACATGCCAGCCCAGAATGAGTGGCTCCATTGCATGAGGACCTGGGATATGGCAGCCCCATCATGGTAAGGGAAGTGCTACAAAGCAAAATTGTTTCCCTTATGACCAGTAATTGAAACCATCTTTTGCAAAGGGCATGACCCCCATTGACAAGAAGACGTTGTAGTAAAGTCTGTAGCCATCAGTGTTTCTCAACTGGGAGTGATAAGTCTGGAAATGTAGCTGATTGTCACAATGGAATAGCCATTATCCCTTCCATCATATAGCTTTTTCTGCCAAAAGAGTGAGTGGCAGGGTATGATGGAGACACCTCCTGGTCAGAGACTACAATCTATCTACTAACATCAAAAATTTACTTTGTTCTCTTAGTAAATAGTCAAGGGTAGATCAGAAGGGCTCATGGGTTCCCTTCTTATATTATTCTTACTCATTTTTATTTATTTTATGTGAGAAAAGTATCACAATATTTACATGCTTTATAAACATCATTCTATTCTGTGACCAGCCCTTGAAATAGGTTATCTCATTACTTGCTTTTTTTTAGGACCTAAAAGAGATGAAGCTATGTGTCCACAATCACACAGCAAATAAGCAATTGCCACCAAGTTTGAAGCCAGGTCTGTTATTCTAAAGACAGTCCTAGGAATTACTCAGACTAAAAGTTTTTTTTTTTAACCTGTGAAAAAATGATCCAATCAAAACAAAGCGCAAGTATTCTACCTCTAACACAATCAGTAAAATGTAATGGCATATACACCAAGGGGCCGTGGGGACTCTCACTAGTAGTGAACATCTTAAGGGTTGCTATCCTAAGCGATGATTCAAATTTGGAACATCTTCAACATGCTTTTAAGACATGGACCCAAGAAGTACTCAATGCAAAGTCAATGTATTGCAATTTAATCCTTATGTCAGTAGCTTCGCCTCACTATTGCTTCTCAGCTAGGGTTACGAAGACTTACCTTTTAGCAGTCCATTTTAGCAAAGCATCTTTGCTTCTCTGCTGCAAGAGAACTCATCTCATATACAGCATCCAGGCAAGCCTCTCATCAGTATTCCAGCAGAAGGTTCCAGGAGCCTGATGGTTTTTAATCAGTGAACAACACTATGGTCAACCAAATGCATTCTGATACTTGGACCTTTTATCTCAAAAGCTGTGCAGAATCCAAGGTCAGGGTAACCTCTTTTATAGTTTATTGTTCCTCAAATGTACTTAGAGTGAATTTACAAACCCACAACTTATTTTGTGGATACGGAGTTTTCATTAGGTTCAGCACTCCCTACCACCCGCCTTGTTTTCTCTCTCAGCGCTTTATGTCTACAGATACTCGCTTAATAGCAAGTTCCCGTAATGTTTAAAAAAATTAAATAAAATAGGAATATTGAGCAAGATTCAGCCGCTGAGCTACTGTGCATTTGTCATTGAGGCTCTTCAAAGAGCCACATTAATATTTCAAGTGACTGTAAAGCTTTGAAACGCGAGGTGCAGGGTCTAGCAACTGGAAGGAAGGCAAGAAGCCAGAAAAGTACCAGGATTGTGTCACTACCATCATTACCAGCACAGGGTTGCAGCGTGGGCATGGTAGTAACACACCCGGACAATCAGATGACTTTTTGGAACTGTCTGCAGGGACAGAAGGTGGAAATGGAGTTATAGTATTTATAGGCCTAGATGGATCCAAGGGTCACAATGAATCTATAGATTGCATGACTGTCTTTCACTCCAAACAGTAATGTGCATGAATATGTGGCTTTGTTTTACAAATTACATTTTGCAATAATGTAATTTAGAGAATAGAGGTATCCATGTAGCATCACAAATCACCCTACACTCTCCCAATGATACCAATGATAACAGTCATGGAAGTAATAGGTTAAGTCAAAGCAAGAGTGAAAACAAGGAGGGAGCCAGTTAGATGCTATTGCTTTCTCATAGAGTCCTGGATAAGATGGTGGTTGTGAAATGAGTCCATAATTTATTGAGAAGTACAAGCAACACTACTATAAGAATTACAGGGGAAACCAGGCGCTGGGGGCTCACACCTGTAATCCTAGCTACTCAAGAGTCTGAGACCTGAGGATCACAGTTCGAAGCCATCCTGGGCAAGAAAGCCTATGAGATTCTTATTTCCAATTCATCACCCAAAAGCCAGAAGTGGAGCTGTGGCTCAAGTAATAAAGCACTAGCCTAAAAACTCAGGGACAAGTGAACTGCCAGTGGCTCACACCTGTAATCCTAGATACTCAGGAAACTGAGAGCTGAGCATCACAGTTCAAAGCCAGTCCAGGCAGGAAAGTCTGTGAGACTCTTACCTCCAATTAAATCACAGAAAAATCTGGAAGTGGCACTATGGCTCAAGTGGCAGAGCAAAAGGAGCCTTGAGCAAAAGGAGCTCTGGGACAGAGCCCAGGCCTAGAGTTCAAGCCTCAGGACAGGCAAAAAAATAAAAATCAAAACCCCTTAGGGATAGCACTCATGCTCTAAGTTCAAGCCTCAGGACTGGCACAAAAGAAAAAAATGGCAGGGGAGGCATGCATTGGTGGCTTACACTGTAATCCTAGCTGCTCAGGAATCTGAGATCTGAGGATCGTGGTTCAAAACCAGCAGAAAGCCTATGAGACTGTTATCTCCAATTAACTACCAGAAAGCTGAAAGTGGATCTGTGGCTCAAGTAGTAGTATACTAGCCTTGAGCCAAAAAAACACTAAGGCACAAGGTCAAACCCTAAGGGGTCATTAAAAGAATGGCAGAGGACTTTGTGATAAGTCGGAGAAGACAGAATATTGGCCATTGGCTTTGTAGTAGTGGACAGAACTAATTAAAGCAAGGGAAACTGAGATAGGAGCCATTGCAATAAGGCTTGGGGTGCTGAAGGCTTGGAATAGAATGGTGGCAGGGACAACAGGAGGTAAGAGATGGATGGGAAAGAAATTAGAAAAGGACCATTAGTCCTCTTTCAAACTCTTCTTATTTTAAGACTCAAATATTCCCTACTGTCTATCACATATATGAGTCATGAAGCCATTATTTTCATTAGGAAAGAAGCGGGTTGGGGAGGGGGGTGGAGTTCTATTCCAAGTGGAAAGTCAAGGTATATTTTTAGCTACATTAAGCCAGCCTTCTGCTGCTCTGCACACTGATGTAATTCCAACATAAAACATAATCTATAATATTCCAGGGGAACAAATCCAATTCTTGGTCATATAAATTTTCATATAAGTCCATCACAATTCATTCCCCAAACATCTCATTCTCTTTGAAAGCTTGGAGCTCCAGCAAGTGATCAGAAAAAGAGTATTTTTAAATTGCTCTGGAATTTCCAGAGATGCTAAATCTAACCTGCCTACAGAGCAAGACCAATCCCCCAAACTTTAAATCAGAGGTAAAGCATTTTATGTTTTAAAAGATATATTCCTCAAAGTTTATCATGGTGTATTAAAGTCAAATGTGAGTTATTACTTACCAAATCTGAAGCTGATGTCTCTCCTTGATTACCCCTAGGTAGGCGAGAATAAGTATCTTCCAACCAACATATTTTTTATCTTTTCATCTGCCTCTTGCTATTTACAATAGAATGACAAATAATAGCCAGGAAGAGATTTTGCAAGGTTGGATGAAGTGCAAATCCCATCTGACTGTACTCTAAATTGTATTCCAGGGGCCTGGCCACTTCTCCTGCATGGGGAAGAATAATAGAAAGGGATTTCTCCATAGCTGAATTGGTTCAGCAGGAATAATCAGTGAAACCTCATCTGATGGAGCTTTAGCACATTTGGATTGGCGTAGAATCCAGTCTCTATATTATTGGCCCAGACTGAGATTTACATCTTCTAGTCCTTGCTGGGCATCTCTGCCTGACACAATCAGGACGTCCTGGGGACCTGTAGAAAGCTCAGATGTTTTACATTAATATGATTTGCACGAAACAAAAAATATCCGTCAACTCTTCAGGTTTTATCCACTGTAAATACAACAATTATTAGTAATTCAAGGTTGCTTTCAGCAGCCAAGGCAAGTAGAGCAATGGAGGGCCCCCTTAGAAAGGTCAACTTCTCTGCAGGTAGGAAGGAGCTCAATACCATGTGGGTCCCAGGAATCCAAGGTTCACAGTTTCAAGTACACATCCTTTTGGACTTTTCTATTCTTCAGTGATGATAAAGCACCTGTTCTACAATGCTGTCTTAAAGAGCAAGTATATTCCATGAAAGGTGTCTCTTTAGCCATGCAATGGCAGAAGAAGATTGCAGTCTGGATACAGACATGGGTTCAAGTATTCATGTCATTTACTAGCTGGAGATATTGAGTTGACAAATAAACCTCTCTGAGATGCCTCGGTGATCAATGCAGTCCATTCGGCACTACTCTACCGGATCACCATGAGCAGAAAAGAAGAGAGTCCAGCAAGGCCACAGTGTAGGTTTAGCATACTCACTAAATCATATCTGTAAGTAGTATTCATGCTGCTATCCAGTTCATTGGTTTCCATACTTATGAAAGACATCTAGACTTCATTTCTACAATATCCTAACCAGTTTTTTGAGACTCACTCATAAACCATTATTATTATTATCATTATCATTATTCATAATTACTTCTCCAGAAAATAAAACAAATGAGAATTTTTAGTTCCTATCATTTTAGTTTGTTCTTTGACTTAGTATCTCATTATGTAGCCCAGACTGGCTTGGAACTCATGATCTTCCTGTTTCTGCTTCCCAAGTGCTGGAATTACAGGTCTGTATTACCCTGTAGTTCTCCTCATGCTTTTACTTTTCCTAATACTTCACTTGACCCCAAGACCAGGGAATTTTAATGAGAATCCATCATGTGCCATGCACAGCATGAACAGTTATTAGCGTATCCATTATCTCTCTGAATCACTCAACTGCTTCTGAGGAAGGTGTTGCAATTCCCATTCTACTTATGAGGAAAAGCGAGGCTTGGAGAGCTTAAATAACACACTGCACTCCAAAGCAATACCCTGGCAGAATGGATACTTGAACTTGGGAATCTGAATCCCAAGTCAATGAAAATGCAGAGACTATTAGAGGCATTTGATTCTTAACAATTGAAGTTTATGTAGTCCTATAAAGAAAACTATAATTTCACTACATCTTCCAATTGTAATAAATCCTCATAGAGTAGGCAAAGCTTGGAGTGACTTACACCATAATGAGGACAGGATCTGTTTTAGGTACAAGGATTCTGGTGGTGGGAGATGAATAGATCTTCGTAGGCCATTTGTTGGGGTGAGTTCCTGCCACATGGGTAGTAGATCAGGATGAGGGAAGGCATCGTCTTCTTTTAAAATGTTCTGTGGAAGAGTTTCAGTAGAGGATGGAAGGCAACTTGCAGAGGTGCATTCTGCATCTGCCACATCTGGGCAGGGCGGGGGGTAATCCTTTCATTCTTTTTCTTACCCTAAGAAGAAAGTTTCCCCCCCCCAAAAAAATTTTATTTTTCTATAAAGTTTAAGCACTATCCAGATACTCTGTGCAAGACTGTCAACTTCTTCCTAGAGGTTCATGGGAAATCCAATCTCTGGAGAGTTCTTAGCTGGGTGCTTCCATGACCCTTGATCTAAAGAGGAAACCCACTCTCAGGTACAGCAAAGCACCTGTATGAATCCTTCAGGTAAACATTTCATCATGTGGAAAGGATTTCCTGGGTCTTTCGTTATTTGGGCCTGGGGTAAAGATGTGTGCCAGGGGATGGAATTTTTAATACAGCATACTCTTCTGTGAAAAAAAAATCCAATTGAGACTTTCTCTGGGAATCAGGACAAGCCCAAGTATTCAGACACCTGATACTTATGTGCTGTCTATATATTTTCAGTTTGCAATTTTATAAGAATATACTATTATTTTGGGAAGAGCACACCATAGATGAAGCATCTGGAAACATAAACGTCATTAGCTGCATGATGAATCATTTGTGTTTTGGAATGCAATAAAATGAGTTTGGGCCAGACATGGTGTCACCCATTTAAATCTCAGCTGCAAGAGAGATGGGAGGATTGCAGTCAGAGACAGGTCCTGTGCAAACACCATCAGATCCTGTCAGAAAAATAAATGAAAGCAAAAAGGGACTGGGGGATAGTGGCTCGAATGGTAGCGCACTTGCCTAGCAAATGCAAGTCTATGAGCAGAAACTCAAGCACTGCCCAAAACAAAACAAGAAAATAAATTTGTCTGGAAACTTCTCAAGGAAACCAAAGTCTCAGGAAGTTTATCTAGTCAGAGGAGGTCTCTGCACAGGATCTGTATATGCAAACATTCTCCTTAGAGAGTTCAGTCTTGACTTGCAGGAAAAGTGCCCAAGGAATCTGGCCAGCCACATCATCCACTCATCTCTTCTGATCATCTGGTTTAGAGGTAAATTGTGGTGCATCAAAAGTTAGTTTTAGGGCTGGGAAGGTGGTTCAGTGGTAGAGCGCTTGCCTTGCATGCCTGAGGCCCTGGATTCAATTCCTCAGCACCACATAAGCAAAAAAGGCCAGAAGTGGCAGTATGGTTCAAGTGGTAGAGCGCTAGCCTTGAGCTGAAGAGCTGAGGGATAGCACCCAGGCCCAGAGTTCAGGCCCCATGACTGACCAAAAAAAAATTAGTTTTAGGTGGTGCTGGTGGCTCACACCTATAGTCCTAACTACTCAGGAGGCTGAGACTGAGTATCTTAATTCAAAGCAATTCAAAGTCGGCCCAGGGAGACAACTCCATGAGACTCTTATCTCCAATTAACCCCCCAAAAGCCAGAAGTGAGGCTGTGGTTCAAATGTTAGAGCACTAACCTTGAGCACAAAAGCTCAGGGATAGCACCCAGGCCTTGAGTTCAAGCCCATGAATTGGCACCAAATAAATAAGTAAAAGTTAGCTTTAGTTTATCTTCAAGGTCCTTCTGGGTAATTCCTCAGGAAGGTAATATAACTGAGTGAGGTTACTCTAGCAAATCCTCTCACCTCAATAATTCAGTAAGAACTAAGACTTCAAATGTCAATTTTTCCTTACTTGGTGTTTAACTCTTCTTTTACATCTTTAATTTATAATTGCCTAAAATTCTAACTAAATCTAATCTAAAATCTAATTTTAGCTCTTAGGAATGCCACACCACAACAAAGCAAAGACAATTAAAAGGGAGGGTTAACCGTTGAAAGTCACTTATATATGAACTTAAATGTGAGTGGAGGCTTGGTTATAATCATCCTAAATAGAGTCAACAAGTATAACCTGCCTTTAGCCAAGCCATGGTACTCTGGAATTTTCATAAAGCTATTTGGAAGCATAGTAGTTCTAAATACGTCCTTTGTGAAAGAAACATTCAATTTCCAATCGGTATAGTACCACTTCTTTTTGGTGACTCCGGAGTATATTCAAAACTCTGATAAGTTCTGCAAGGGAAAAAAATAAAAACACAAAACCAAAAACAGAAAAACTTGTCTGGACCTGCTAAGTGCACATCTCCCACACCAAAGGACATGGTCCGTTAATCCACACAAACTTATTTAAAACATTAGCATCAGCATTTATTTCTCATTTAGGTGCATGGCAGTTGATCCATTTTACTGGATATTCTAAATTCTGCTAGACACTTACACAAGACAGTTTTCAGAGAAATCAAATGACCCGAACCCCATCTTTGTAACCACACTGCCTCAAATAAGAATCTGCACCAACATGGAGAGCCATCTGCTTTAACTCGCAGAACTAAGAATTGGGAATCTTTTCAACATGACATCCGAAAGAAGACTGCAATTGTGCCATAGGAACCAGCGACATTCTCTCTTTCTCTCTCTCTTTCTCTCTCTCTCTTTCTCTCTCTGTCTCTCTCTTTCTCTGTCTCTCTCTCTGTCTCTGTCTCTTTTTCTCTCTGTGTCTCTCTCTTTCTCTTTCTCTCTCTTTCTCTCTCTGTCTCTCTCTGTCTCTGTCTCTCTCTTTCTCTCTCTCTTTCTCTGTCTCTTTCTCTGTCTCTCTCTGTCTCTCTCTCTATCTCTGTATCATGGTAAGCAGCACACTCTCTCTTCTGTCTTACCATCTATCTCAATATGGATCTGTGCTCTGATATTTTTCCCTTTTAACTGAACTCAAGTTTGGGAACTGAGAATGTACTCAGATACTTAGTGGATTCATCCATAAGGACAGGAGAGAGTCGCAAATGTGGGGCAGAGGTCTTCTTGTATATGAGGCAGGTATGTGAGGACTAACTTACTTCAAACTTCGACCCACCTTTGGGTCAAAGTTCAGGCACTGAAGAGACATTACACTGGCTTTCAAAGAAAACTGATCCCGAGTTGAAAAAATAATTAAGCCCCTTAACTAAGATAGGTATTCGCAGAGTCAAAGGTCCCTCTGCATATGTGTAAGTTTCCCTGTTTGATAAAGATTTGTGTAACTGTAACCCCTCTGTACATCACCTCTACAATAACAATATATTTTTATTTAAGAAAGGGGAGAATAATATAAATATAAATGATGTATTTCACCTATTAGAAAGAATTGCCTGAAAAAAAAAACAAAAAGAAAAGAAAATTGCTAGCTGGACAGGGGTGTAAGCTGACATCTAAGGATTGTGATGTGAAGCTAGCTCAGGCAGGAAAGTCCTTAAGACTCTTATGTCCGACTATCAAAAGAGTAAGAAGTGGAGCTGTGGCTCAAGTGGTAGACCACTAGACTTGAGCTTTTTCAAAAGCTAAGGGGCAGCACCTATATATGCCCTGAGGTTCAAGGATTAGCATGAAAGAGAGAGAGACACAGAGAGAGAGAGAGAGAGAGAGAGAGAGGGAGGGAAGGAGAGAGGGAGGGAAGGAGAGAGGGAGGGAGGGAGGGGGAGAAAGAGAGATTTAGAGAGAGAGAAACTCAAACTTTCAGCCTCAGAGAAGTCTATTGGAGTACTGTGATTATATAACTCATGTCACATTCACGTGAACACTAAGATGAAACACACAGATAGACAATTCAGGAAAGTATGAGATGTTTTGTTGTTCATGGCTCCTGAGAACTAAAGAGAGCCAAAGACATGAAACCAGAAATTCATAATAACATCTTTGAAGATGTCACTTCATTTTCCTCCCTGATACATGGAACTCATCCTTATCCTTTAATACAGCAAAGAGGAGAAATTTATAAAAGATAACATCAGGTGCTCAACAAAGAATTGATTCATTTTTTTCTTGGAACGGGTAGTTCTGGCTGGTCTAGAACTCATAATCCTCTTGCCTCAGCTTCCCCATTGCTGTGATTACAGGAATGTACCACCAGGTACATAACATAGTTATTATTTAAATCCAAAGGCCAAAAGATGATTCAAATATGTGCTTCTCTCTCAACTGTCTGGCTGAGAGACTTTGAAAATGTTTTGATTTGATTAAATCTTTTGTTGGTCTCTTTCTCTTTTGCATCCCTAATAGATAACAAAAAAAAACAAATTAGTCATCCATCCTTTTCAATTATGAATCATAAGCATGATAAGGAACCGAGGAGAGAGGGGGGAGAGAGAGAGAGACAGAGAGAGATGCATAGTTAACTATTAAGAGTTCATTCATAATGTACTCGGAGGGAGATGGGAGCTAAGCCACCAATGCCCTAAATTAGCCAGAAATTTACATCACTAAGAATAATTTTTCTGGCTCCATTACTCGGAACTGTGAGATTTATGTTTGAGTGAAATTGAACTAAATTGGGCTAAAGTCACATTTGAGGGGACTCGCTATAAATTAGACCTGAAATCCTTGAGATTGGGGTGAAATTTCCAAAAGTGTAGTAGTCTTCACAGGGGAAAACGAACAGCCCCAACAGCTCCTTCGCGCTCACTCCACCCTGCTCCAATCTGTTCTTTTTACGTCCAACGTCAAAGGCAAGCTCTCCTCATTCCAATTGTACCCTGAACACTCTCCCCCATAAAATGTGGTTTAAAGGCCAGCTGCAGTGTGGAGCCTTTTCTCAGAGCCTACAGTTTCAAACAAACGACTGGGCAGAAGCCAGAATCTATATGGGCTCACGAAGACTGTAAAACATTTGGTGCCGAGTGGAAAACGACGTCTGTGAGCTCTGCCAGACGTTTGCAGCTTTCCTGTACCTGTGCCAAGCCTTCCTCAGCCTCCCCCTACCCTTCCCTGTGCAAGGTGGGGGCGGGGCTGGAGAAGATAAGCAAGAGATGTAGGGGCCTATGCCAGGGGGTGAAAAGTCACTGCCACCCTCAGACACCTAGGCCTCTTTGGGAAGGAAAGTGAGGGCCTCCAGCCGAACTGGGCATTGGAATTTGGGGTATTACACTCATCTTGAGCTTCCCTGAGCCCTGAGTGGATTCTAAAGCCCATTCCCCAGATGAACCCCCCTGCACCCTGCTTTGCACCTTAACTCTCTTACAAAGTTTCAACGGAATTCACCCCTGTCCACAAGGACTACGCACGAAATCATTTGCTCGTGGACCCAGTTTGTAACATGTGAAAATGTGTGTGGAAGAAAGTATGTGTTTCTTAAAGGAAGAACACCCAAAATGTTTTCGGATGAAAGTGTGAAAATGTCTAAACATAGATGACATGATACAGATCATGAGAAAGTCAATTTGAAATTACCCTGGAATATTGCAATAATGTTTTCAAAAGAAGAAGAATTCAGGGAAGGGAGATGGAGATCTTTCTCCCACTCTGCCTGAGACGATTTCGTATAAACAGCCCCACAGTGGTGCATTTATTCCCACGCATTCTATATCACTCAATTCAACAATACCATGAGGCGAGAAGTCTTACTGTTCCAACATTCAGATTAAGGAACGTGAAGGTTAAAACAAAGTAAATATAATCAAGTTGTTACTCCTAGATTTGATTTCTCTATGGGCCCACTTTTTCTGAGCTGACTGACCCCCATCCCTCTCCAAAAGATACCCCATCCATGATTGCTACAAGAAACAACAACAACAACACATGCTTTTCATTAAAGCTTCCACAGATATGGACACATGAATGTCCACTCAGCTTCGTCACTCACTTTGTCTTAAATACAAAGTGTGAAAATCAGATCCTTCTCCTATTGGCCTGTTTTGCTGCCCCCTAGAAGAGAAGTAGTTCTGGTTATTGCAGATGATGGGGAAGCAAAGGAATAGCAGGGCCTGGTGGCAAGATGACAGCAAAGAAGTCTCCCCAGAACAGAAACCATCTGGTCATTTCTCTGCTGAGTACTTCCAGTCATCATCCTCTTCCTCTGATGAAACTCAAGAAGACATGCCCTATGCACAAAGCCTCCAGCCCCGGCAGCCACTGGGGTAAGTCCCTTGCACGTAAGGATCTCTTTTCAACTCAAGCGGTTGACTTATTTATTGCCAGTCCTGGGGCTTGAACTCAGGACCTGGGAACTGTCCCTTGAGCTTCTTTTGCTCAAGGCTAGCACTCTAGCAATTTGAGCCACAGTGCCACTTCAGCTTTTTCTGTGTAGGTGGGACTGAGGAATTGAACCTAGGGTTTCATGCATGCTAGGTAAGCACTCTACCACTAAGCCACATTCCCGGCCCTAGGCTGTTGATGTTTACTTTTTGTTTTTCCCATCCAACCTGCTCCAGTTCACCAGTCAGGTATCACTAATCGATTCTGCTCCCTAGTATCCTCCTGCGAAAATTCTGCTTCAATCAATTGGTGTGGGGGAGGAGCTTCCTTTTCCTCTGTGTCTACGGATTTTCTTTTCCTTCCCAGCACTGAATTGGATTTGTACCTTCAATAGCAAAGACCCAAGGAGTTTTTCAGTGGTGCAACCTGCCTGCCACACCGTGAGCACAGCTCTTTATCTGCAGCAGGCACAGTTCAGTGTTTGTGGAAAGATCAACGGGGACAGAGCAACAAGACTGGCCATGGCAGGAGGCAGTCCAGTGAGATCCAGTCATCCTAAAGTCCAGTCGACTCGCTGCTGTGTCAGACAGCAATGGGGTGGAGGGTGCCTTACCTATGCAGGTATATGGAAGATGTGACATCCTAGGGAAAACTTCAGGTCTTAGACATCTAAGGTCAATGTATTATAAATACGCATCTGTATATGTACCTATAAACATGTAGTAGATGTTACATATACTACCTTCTCAATAGATGCATATAGATAGCATATATATATGTATGTGTGCATGTGCATGTGTGTGTGTGTGTGTATTACACATGAGTAACTATCAGTTTGGCTCTTTTGTCATCATTGTTACTTTTATTAGAGGTGCTGCCACTGGCCAAATAACTTGCTATGTGCTCGATGCTGGCCTAAGTAATATGCAGAGGGAACTGAGTTCAATCTCCTTACATAGCAGGTATCAGTCCCTTCTCTTTACATATAAAAGAACTGGGGCTTAGCACAATGACCACATCTATCTGAAGTCTCTCAGACCCAGGATTAAAATGTAAGTTTATTCAAAATTCATGTACCATCCAGGACAACTGACTTCCAGCTCTTAACTTATCACTTGAAAACACAACACAAACTCCCAGCTTTTCTCTTCACAGACACACATTATAACACATAGAGCTTAAACAAAACAATCAACTTCTATCCCATGTATTTGATTGCCACCCACATCTCCCTGCTCGGGGGTGGAGGGTGGGGTGTATTCCATAGGGATTCAGCTTTTCCATGAAGACTTTCAGACACAGCAAGACAGTCAGTATATTCCAAGAGCTCAAGCCAAAGTTCCCTGACATCATTCAGAGATGAAACAATGTACTCCAACGCCCAGTAGTGAGTTAACAAACTAATGCTCTTTCTTCCACTGCTATAATGCCAACAATTTTTCTCCTATTCAGAGACCTGATTAGAAGCAAAGCCTGGACTGGTAAATAAAGAGCTGCATTTTAAGCTCCAATTCTGTCATGAACAAGCTTTGTTGGCTTTTAGCAAATAAACAGAAGGAGGGGAGGATGTTAGACTGCATCTGGAGCATAACCAATGGGGTCCTTCTTTCTCCACCATTGCTACTTGGCAGCCATCTGTTTTAGGTACCTTGGTCCCACACCCTTTCATTTAAAGTTCATCTCAGATACATTCATCACATGGCATGAAAAACAATCATTGGACACAAGACTAAAGAACAAAGGGTCCACCCTTCGTTTAAGGAAGGAGATAGAGAGATTAAGAAGGTGTCCACAAAACAGGGCACTAGTTGACTAGAAAAATTCTGAGGACCCTCCGTCTTTGACATGGGAAATCTCAGAATTATTTCACATCTGGAGCCCCACTTTCTAGTCTTTCAAAGTGGGCCGAGGTGGTATCAGAGGCAAGACAACAGGAGCTGAATCCGTGCTTTCAGTTGTGAACTTATTATCGTTCCATGAGCAACTCCAAAATCATCTTTCCTCACGAAGCATCTAATCATCTCTCATGACCCAAACAGGGAAAAATTCTAAATCCTTCCCCAGCCGTATGCGCAAACTGGAAACTCGTGACGTTAAACACCTCCTTCGCAGAGCTGTGCCCGACTGGGAGCTATTCGTCTCTTCTCAATTTAACGCGTTTGCTTGAGTTGCAGGGACACTTCCACTCACAGACAGAAGTGCATTAGTGGGAGATTTATGCTAATATCTCAGCAGTGGAAATCATGAGGCTTACTATATTCTCATTTGGTCTGAGACAAGCAACCAGAGTCTGTCCTTTAACACGATTTCCAGGAAGGATACTGTAGCTTAAGAAATGCTGATTTGCTGGCATTTATATATTCCAGGAAGAGGGCTAGCTTAAGTGTATCAGAGCCTAGAGCAGAAAATTCTTTTAATGCCCCCTTCCTCCCTGAACACATCCCCAACAGAAGAGAAGAACAGAAAATATCCATTGGCTAGAGAATCGCTGGCATTAAAGAAGAGCCTGGAACCATTTTTGAAGAGCCTTCATAAGACAATAGGACAGCCCTCCTGGGGGAAGGAGGGTGCTTTAGATCCCCGCAACTGCTCCCAGAACGGTCCTGCCAGCATGTTCAACGGCCAACTGGTTCATCTTGCTAACTATAACGCTCGGCATATGGAGAGGGAGTGTTTATAGATATATACATACACCATACATTTTCGCAGCAAGTACATATAGAGACCATCCAACTGTATATTTTGCAGACATACAAACACGCACATATATTGTCCATATGTTCAAACAATTTTTAAAACTATCTCAAGAACAAATAAAGATCTTCTTACATTAAAAGTTGCCGGAGGTTATCAGAGTGCACAATTTAGAGCATCTAGTTTAAAGGTGGACGGAAGTGGATTCCATCCCAGTCTTGTTCTGTCCAGCCAGGAAGCTTTTAAGCTGGAAATCGTATTGGGGTCTTCCTCACACAATGACTGTGAGGATGGTGTATGGTCATGTTGGTGATGCAGTTAGCCTCTTGTCTACTGCTAGGTACATTCTCAGTAGCTACTAGTATTATTAATGATAGACATGGGAGGGCGGATCAAGAGAGGTCAAAAGAAATGGTAGGATATTGTGTAGGACCCACCTATAGCCCTTTGGATTTAATGGCCCTCCCCTTACTTCCTGCCACACCCCAGGTACAGGTCCAGCATTGCCCTCACTCATCCCTCATTCCTTCCTCTCATTGGCCATGAAGAAACTTGAAGTCTGGGGCAGGGGATTCTTACATTTGTTCTCTAGTTTCCAGACTACAGAGAGACTTACAGTTTATGGAACTAGTAAATACAATTTACTATTATCAATGGGGAACACATCCTCTGTAGGTCTTTTCATATAGAAGGAAGTATCAGGTGGGTCACAGAAAAAGCTGATCCAAAAATCTCTAGAGAAAGCAACGCAATGTGAAAATGGTATCTATTTTTTTAAGATGTTGTCTTTCAGTGAGCACATAGAGACATACATAGATTCCCTGGCTTTTCAGGATAACACCAGAGACTAGGTGGTTGATAAGTATAGTTCTGCATTTTCTTCCTCGCATGAACTCTCTTCTGGATACAGCATCTAAATTTTCAGCTTAGTTCTTAAAGAAATCCTGTGTAAAACATTCTTATCAATATTTGCGGAACTTGTATCTCCTCGCCTTTTCTAGTCTTCTTTATCTAGCTAGAAAGAAATGTTCAATTTAAGCCTCTACCAAGCCTTTCCATAATAGTTTTTTTTAAGAATAAGCCAATTATCTTTCACAATCTTATTTTACCTGTTTCTATAAATGTTGAATCCATTATATATATTGCAAATGTGTGGGGCATTTACAGACTTGGGACAGACTGGACAGGTCCTATTAGTTTAGAACTCACATGGCAAATAATAAAAACAATATAATTCTAATAGCTACGGGCAAAGATGTGGGGGTGCTCAATGTAAAGGGTTACCATGAGACATCAGGAATCCCCATCTTCAAATTAGTTTTCTCCAAAGAGGATCCAGGATCGAGTATCTTTCACCATCATCAAGAGAAATTTTCTGTTGGGTGAATCCTTTTACAAGGCAACGTGTCCTGAGATGCTTCCCAAATTAAGTCATTCTACGCATCACCATTTCTGGAGTCATTTGGCAGTGTGTGGAGGAGAATCCCATGGGTGTAGGGTAAGAGAAAAGATAAATCCAAACTTTGGAATCCACAATAGATTTGGGGTCAGTTCCCATACACCCACTTCATGAAGTTAGATGCTGGGTTGCCTACCCAGATCTAACCCTCTGCCTCTCCCTTTGAGAACCCTTCTCTCATATACTTCCTAGCTCTTGTAACACTCAACAGATTCACAGGACTCCAGGGAAGAGTCAGGGATAGAGCCAGATAAGAATAAACCAGTGAAGCCGGGTGCCGGTGGCTTACACCTGTAATGCTAGCTATTCAGGAGGCTGAGATCTGAGGATCACTGTTCAAAGCTAACCTGGGCAGAAAAGTCTGTGAGACTCTTATCTCCAATAAACCACTAGAAAACCAGAAGTGGAGCTGTGGCTCAAGCGGTAGAGCGCTCGCCTTGAGCTGAAGAGCTTAGGCCCAGAGTTCAAGCCCCATGACTGACCAAAAATAAATAAATAAATAAACCAGTGAGTGCAAGGTATTTCCCTGGTAACTCAGATTGGTCTACAATGGCCTAGTGGCCTAAATAAATGCAGTCAGATTAACAGGAAGGACATACATAGTAGAATAGATAGAAGCACTCTTCTTATTTTTATTTGGCATGAACAAGGAAGTTTACCTGGCTGCCACTGGCAACAACTTATGGTCATGGTTAAATCAATGCTATATCTAAATTCCTATGATTATACCCTCATATAGTAAAATCTCTGTGCCCATCACAAACTAAATCTTCACTTCTAGGCTTTCCATTAATTGATATAACAAATCTCCTTATTACTTAAGCTAACTGCACACTAACTTTTATGATATAAAAGAAAAACTACTGTGTTAAGTGTCCATATTGATTTTAAGATGTATTTCAATTTGAAAACATTAAAATATATGTGAAGAGGTAGGGAGAAGTACTTATTACAATTTGGGAAATAAGCTGTAATACAAAAATATGTTAGAATTGGCTTGGTTCATGATTTTGAAATTAGATTGTCCACTTAGGATTTATGATCTATAATTAGAAATGGGTCCAATTCCTAGGCTACTCCCCCATAGATAGCAGCCTAAAAAAAAATCTTAGACCTCATTGATACCAAGTGAGTAGATAATTAAAATGATAGAAGAAGATTAACCTTCTTGGAGATTTTTCACTTGTAGGCATATGAATACAATAAAACTATATTCTGCATAAAAATATGTACACTATTAAGAAAATCTAAAAAGGAAATTCTTTTTAGAAGTAACTCTAGCTCATATAATATTTTTTTCTTTTAATTAATAGCCATTTACCTAAATCTAGAGTTATTATATGCTTTAACTATTTCTCGGACTTTTTTAATTACTATATTATATCTTGTCCTTTGCATAGCTGACATACACTCTATTTTAATTCAATACTGAGCCTGGGTGCAGCTCAGCTACTTCTTAAAGTAACTAACACTCTTTCTTCTCTATTTAGCCACTATTCTCTTCATAACTTACTTTAAAGATATTAATGGTGTGACATTGATCAAGAGATATTTTCATAAACTCCTTTGTTAAATGGCAACTTCTTTGTACAACTACTTAAAGATAATTAAAAATAATTCTCAGAGAAAAGATATTAACATATTTCTGAGCACCTATGGCTCACACCTGTAGTCCCAGCTATTCAGAAGCCTGAGATCTGAGAATCATGGTTCAAAGCCAACACAGACAGAAACATGCATGAGACTCTTAACTCCAAGTAATCAGCAAAAGGCCAGAGGTAGAACTGTGGCTCATTGGCAGACCATCAATCCTGAGTGAAAACACCAGGAGAAAGCTCAAGGCTTTGAGTTCCAGCCCCAGTACTAGTGTGTGCATGTGCACACATATACACATACACAGATAAATTTTAAAATAAGTAATTAAATAAAAGATACTTAACATACTATTAAATTTACCATTTAGATTTTTCCCCCAAAGAGGCAATGATAGCAATTTCCTAGTACAATCTATTTCAGTTCTCACCATATCACCTCAATAAACACACAGGTATAAAAATGCTTGCCAAATCACACAATCATTGGAAAAATCATCAATTCAGTTAAAAACAAAAAGCAATGCCCACTCATTAATGTAAGAAACACAAAGGATTAAACTTGATGGATACTTCCCAAAAGATTGGTCAAATAATCAAAAGGAAAATGTAATTTAGAAGTGATCGATTTGAATAACTCTTCTAAAGGAATTTTGGCTTTGTGTTTGATATTTATCCATTCTGATTCGCAATCATCCAACACTTGCAGAAGTCTAAGACATGGTAACATGCTACAATGTAGCAGCAATCTTTCCCTAGAAGCTAAGTGTATTAAATAGTTACTTAGATTGAAAAGTTAGAAAACACTGCCTTAAGGAAAAAGCCTGATGAATATTAGGGCTGCGACTCCTGTTTCTTAGTATCTTCAAAGAGTAAGATGAACTAGAAAGATTGTTTTAAAGCTGGCTAGTGTGATTAACAAGACAGCAAAATACATTATGCAAAAATTTAAAACATATTGACTTTTTTTTAGCATTTTGGTGCATGATTCCATAGAAGCAATTGGCAACTCAAAAAAAAAAACTTCTGAAATTCTTTTGTAAGAATCATCCACTTTTAGCATTTATAAATAAGAAGCACAAACAAAACAAAAGTAGTAATTGGGAAAGGAAAGATTAAGGGCAATATATGGCAAACTATAAGGGGTTTCAATGCAACCTGTCAGTTTATGAATATAATGCTCTTGATCAATGTCATTCCTTCCATCAGCCTCCATCTGTCCCAACCCCACTCAAGTTTCATGGTTCCATGTTCATACATAATATATATATATATATATATATAAAGTACTATGACTATCTTTTGTAATTAAAATGAGTGTTTTTCATTGCTGAGAAAAAAAGAATTGAACAAATTTTACATCATGTTTAAGTACCCCAAAACTACTCTTAGAAAACTAATTTAGAAAGGTCACCACAAACCGAAAGCACTTGATGAAAGTTTAAGATTAATTAAATGTATTGTGGCACCCCCTCCCGCCCACACACACAACAAATACCCCACATGGATCCTATAAGAATCAGAATGGAGACAATCATTAAGGTCATTCATGCTGAAAAATAGCTGAAGAATACTAGCTTGTGCCACAATCTACTAAATTGTCGATACATTGATACAATGGGGCAATAATAACTCTATTAGGATGGATTTAGACTACTTATATTTATTCAAGAAGAAAAATGTAGTGTCTGTTAGTGGTTAAGGACTCGAGCAATGAGCTAGACATCACTAATCAATCACATGGCGCTGGACCGTCATCCTGAGACTGCTGTCCTGAGTGGTGCTTATGCTCTCCCCTGTGGGAGAACACAAAGGTCTCTATGCTCAGAGGCAAATTTGATCCAAGTTGAAAATAGAAGTTGAAATAAAGAAAACTATAGCAGGTCAAACACTGACATTTGACCTGAACTGATATTTACTAAAAATAAACAGAGATATGTAACTGCTAAGGAAAATATATATTCCCTCCTGTCTGTCTAATCTTTTTTTAAATGAAAACAAAAACCAGATTCTTTTTGTCATTGTAAGTTGTCCAACTCAAATCCTGTATTTCCTAGGCTGTCATTTGACTGTGACAGGCCATCCCAAATGGATGTGTTCAGAGAGCCTCCAAGGCGTGTGTGTGTGTGTGTGTGTGTGTGTGTGTGTGTGTGTGTGTGTGTGTGTGTGTGTGTGTGTGTGTGT